>NC_059130.1:1245000-1490413 GCF_020740605.2 Lemur catta | reverse complement strand
ACCCTTGTCTATTGTCAATACTTCTGCAATAAACGAAAAGTGCAGATATCGCATCAACATACTGATTTCATTTCCTTTGGATAAATACCCAGTGGTAGAATTCTGGATGATATGGTAGTTCTATTTTTAATTTTTTGAGGAACCTCATACTGTTTTCCATACGGCTATACTGATTCACATTCCCACCCAGCAGTGTATAAGGGTTTCCATTTTCCCACATCTGTGCCAGTATTTGTTATTTTGTCTTTTTGATAATAGCCATTCTAATTGGAGTGAGGTAATATCTCATTGTGGTTTCAATTTGCATTGAAGCACTATACTCTTACTAGAGAAAGGAGGATTTTTTAACCTCTTTATTAAATCTTATTGCCAACCAGATGACCCATAACTTGTGAACAATAATAAATTTAAGCAGTAATTCTGCAGTAATTTTTTACATCGCAATAGGTAGCCGAAACACTTCTCCACAGCTGAAAAATTCTGCCAGAGGCCCCTTTAATTGATCAAAACACAAAGTCAGTAATGGTTTCAACAGAATTACAATGTGAAATCAAGCTGTTATAAACATATCTGCACTTTGTGGTTGGTACTTAGAAGTGATCAAGAGGGACAGGAAAGCTCTTAAATCCTTCTCTTCCTCTCTCTCTTTCTCCCTTTATAACATTGATCAAGCACCTGTGATAGGAACTGATAACAGGAAGGAACAAGCCATTGCCTTTGCCCCGAAGGTGCTTGCAGTATATCGGGCATGTGTGCATGTGTATGGGAAGTAAATGAATAATTTACTCAATTTGCAAGTAAATGAATAATTAAAGGACACGTGTAAGACCATAATCAAGGCATGAGAACACAGAAGAAGGAGCACAGTGCTCAATTCTGCCTGAGAACATAAGGAAAGTGTTTACGAAAGACACCTCATTTGAGCTAAGTTTTGAAGGAATACATTAGAACCCCGATGCATAAAACATGATTCATGGACCAGTAAATAGCATCAGCCTCACCCTAGGAACTTGTTAGAAATACAGAATCTCTGATTCTACCCAGACTACTGGATTAAAATCTTCCTTTAAGAAAGAGCCTGAGGTGATTTACATGCACATTGAAATATGAGTTACAATTATGGCTTGGGTGATGGTTCGCATTTTGTCTGAACATTAAAATAATCTGGGAGTTTTGAAAAAATTAACGTCCAGGGACACCATGTCTAGAGTTCCTCTTTAAATTGTCTTTGGATGGAGCCCAAACGTGAAGATGTATAGAGTATCTAGGCACCAGTGCGTAGGTTGGTGGGGCTACAGGTATATATTGGATTGTTAGATAGTTCAGGAATTTTATGTGCTGGGCATCAAGGTACAGAAAAATGGGAGTGGTAAGCTAGATTTTCAAGATTCTAAGAAAATCTTCTGACTCTCAAAGCTGTAAATATTGAAGCACTGGAAATGGACGTGATGACTGTCATTGATGTCTGGGTCCTAAGCAAACTTACATGCCAAAACTCTCAGAATGTCTGGAAATGTGGGCATTCTATTTTTTTTTTCCGATGTATCATTTTTATAGTTTTTTTATTTCAGAATAATATGGGGGTACAAATATTTTGGTTACATAAATTGCTTCTGGTGTCATTTGAGTCAAAGTTATAAGTATGCCCATCATACATATAGTGTGCATTCTATCCTTTAGGTGTGAATTTACCCATCCCTTCCTCTCGCATCCCACCTGCTTGATTTCCCATGAATGTTATTTCCATATGTCCACATAAGTGTTGATAAGTTAGTTACAATTTAATGGTCAGTACATGGGTTTTTTTTTTTTTTTTGTCAGTCTTGTGATACTTCACTTAGAAGAATGGTTTCCAGTTCCATCTAGGGTAATATAAAAGGTATTAGTTCACCATTTTTTATGGCTGAGTAGTATTCCATGGTATACATATACCACATTTTATTAATCCACTCATGTGTTGATGGGGAGTTGGGTTGTTTCCACATCTTTGCAACTGTGAATTGTGCTGCTATAAACATTCAAGTGCGGGTGTCTTTTTTATAGAATGTTTTTTTTTCCCTTTGGTTAAAGAAAAAAATGAATCAAATGGTAGGTCTAGTTTTAGTTCTTTGAAATATCTCTACAGTACTGTCCATAGAGGTTGTACTAGTTTGCAGTCCCACCAACAGTGTATGAGTGTTCTTATCTTTCCACATCCATGCCAATATTTGTTGGTTTGGTACTTTTTGATAAAAGCCATTCTCACTGTAGTTAAGTGATATCTCATCGTACTTGTCATTTGCATTTCCTTGATGATTAGAGATACTCAGCATTTTTTATATGTTTGTTGGCCATTAGTCTATCTTATTCTGAAAAGTTTCTGTTCATGTCTTTTGCCCACTTTTTAGTGGGGTTGGTTGATTTGTTGTTGTTGTTGTTGTTGACTTGCTTGACTTCTTTATAGACTCTGGTTATCAGCTATTTATAGGATGTATACCATGGGAATATTTTCTCCCATTCTGTGGGTTGTCTATTCACTCTCATAATTGTTTTCTTGACTGAGCAAAAGCTTTTTAATTTGGTCAGGTCTCATTTATTTACTTTTGTTATTGCTGTGGTTGGTTATGGGATCTTCTTCCATAAATACCTTGCCTAGGCTGATGTCTATAAGAGTTTTTCCAGCATTTTCTTCTAGAGTTCTTATCATTTCATGACTTAAGTTGAAGTCTGTTATCCATCATGAGTTAATTTTTGTGACTGGTGGGAGGTGCAGATCCTTTTTCAGACTTCCAATTTTCTTAGCACCATTTATTTAATAGGGATTCTTTTCCCAGTATATGTTTCTGTCTGCTTTGTCAAAGACTAGATGGCAATATGGGGATGGTTTTATATCTGGATCATCTTTTCTGACCCATTGGTCTATGTCTCTGTTCTTGTGCCAGTACCGTACTGTTTTGATTACAATAGCCTTGTAGTATGACTTGAAGTCTGATAAATTGATGCCTCCTGATTTGATCTTTTTGCTTAAGGTTGCTTTTAGTATACAGGATCTTATCTGGTTCCATAAAAAGTGCAGAATTATATTTTCTAGGTCTGTGAAAATTGATTTTGTTAGTTTAATAGAGATTGCATTGAATCTGTAGATCACATTGGGTAGTATAAATGTTTTAACAACGTTGACTCTGCTGATCCATCAGCATATGATTTTCTATCTGTTTATAACCTCTGATCTTTCCTTCTTCAATGTTTCATCGTTCTCCTTGTAGAGGTCTTTCACCTCCCAAGTTAAATACATTCTTAGGTATTTTATTTTCTTTGTTGCTATTGTGAAAGTTATCGAGTCTTTGATTTGGTTCTCAGCTTGACTGCTATTGGCATATATGAATGCGACTGACTTCCGTACATTGTTGATTTTGAAAGCTGAGATTTTTATGAATTTTTTTTAGCAATTCCAGGCATCTCTTGACAGACTCATTGGGGTTTTCTAGATAGAAGATCATATCGTCATCAAAGAGTGATTGTTTGACCTCTTCTGCCCCAATTTGGATACCCTTGATTTCCTTCTTTTGTCTGATTGCTCTGGCTAGGACTTCCAGCTCTATACTGATTAGAAGTGGTGATGGGGGAAACCTTGTTGTTTCTAGTTCTAAGAGGGAAAGCTTTCAATTTTTCCTCATTCAGTATGATGTTGTATGTGGGTTTGTCGTATATAGGTTTTATCATTTTGATGTAAGTCCTGCCTATACCTATTTTGTTAAGAGTTCTTATCATAAAAGGGTGCTTAATTTTGTCAAATGCTTTTTCTGCAAATATTGAAAGGATTATTATTTTTTTTAATTTCAGCTCATCATGGGGGTACATAAGTTTAGGTCATATACATTGTCCATGTCCCGCCCATCCCCCCGAGTCAGAGTCCCAAGCACGTCCGTTCTCATTCTCCAGACAGTGCGCCTGGCACTCATCATGTAGTCATACCTCCATCCCCTCCCCCACCACCTCCCCGGGTCTGCACCTTCAAGCATGACCATTCCCCAGAGGTTGTGCAACGCACTCGTCATGTAGGCATACACCCATCCCCTACCCCCACCCCCCATCCCAGTCTGATATCCAATTGGTATCCTTCCCCCATGTACATTTAGGTGATGGTCAGGGAAACCAGTTTTCTGGTGAGTACATGTGATGCTTGTTTTTCCATTCTTTGGATACTTTACTTAGTATAATGGGTTCCAGCTCTCTCCAGGAGAACCAAAGAGATGTCGTATCATCGTTATTTCTTATAGCTGAGTAGTACTCCATGGTATACATATACCACAGTTTACTAATCCATTCGTGGATTGATGGGCACTTGGGTTGTTTCCACATCTTTGCGATTGTGAATTATGCTGCTATAAACATTCGGGAACAGGTGTCTTTGTTAATTCTAAATGAGATTGCAATAGCTACCAAATTGCAGGGATTGGAAGCAAGAAGGAAGGATAAAGGAAACAGATCTGCTTGTCAATGTTGTAATGAACAAAAGCTTATTAACAAATTTGGAGGAAGTTTTATATAAGAGATAGTATCAGGAAGAACTTAATTAATTTATGCAACTTCCTTTTTTTTTTTTTTCTCATTTTTGTCTGGTTCTACATCTTGCCTGACCTGGCTTTGCTTGGAGAGAGAATTTAAACCCCAGAATCTGTCACTGATGGATATGACAGGTCCCATGGCATCCTTACTGTATCCATTGCAATATTTGGGCCAAGTTCCAATCAGAAAATTACTTTCTATTGACTGTAAATTTCACACCTCTAATATGAAGACGTCTTATAACACATACTCTCTAAATTGGCTTCAGGTCCTGCCTGAGACCAAATATGACACATGCCCTCAAATGGGCTTCAAATCGAGCCTCAGCTTTGGCCAAACATATTTTAATGACAACACATAACATTCAGGTCATCGAAAGAATATTTCCCTCTTCATATGATACATGTGTTGCTGGCATAAAATTATATGACTTACGTCCCCTTTCAGCATTGGGAGGGTCGAGAAATCTTTTTCACTTCCAGTTTGAAATTACTCTGCAGTATAAATTATTACTCACAGTTCAGCACTTGCTGTGCTCAGCCCAGAGGTGGCTGCCTTTTCTCAAAGACCTTGTGATTTACGAGTGGAGGCAAAAGAGCACCCGTGCCTCTGAGCAAACACGGGCCTGCCCCGTGTTCCCTGCGTCAGATCCAGCAGAGGTTGAGGAGAGGGATCCCAACCAAATCACACAAATCAGACACATGGCAGAGCAGCCTTTTAATTCCACTGATGGGAATAATCGGGGTGTTAGGGGAGGGGACTCACTGGGAATGTCCGCTGTGCTGAGTTGGTTCTCAAGACTGGAACCCGTCAGACTCTAAATGATCTGGGGGTGGGGGGAGGCAACGGATCCTAGTGCTGAATCCGTGTGAGTAAGCAATTAACATCTCTAAGCCCTCATTGCCTCAAGGATATAAGGAAGATCACTTACGTGTTGCTTAATTTATAACGCTATTGTGTCATTCGAGTGAGATAAATTATTGGAAACATCGTGTGAACTGTACCAATATAAGATACATTTATTAGATGCAAGGATTATTATGAAATGTGGTGGCACTACCTTAGTGCATACCCTCCTCAAGGGTTGTAGGTTTTTTATCATGACTTGTACCCAGAGGTGCTTAAACAATAGTCCCATTGGAGCCTTTTACAACATCACAGTCTCCATCTCTACCCTGTATATCATTGGGATTTTATATACTTTGGACCTCAAGAAAATACAGAAATGTCCTGTTTTGATCACAAAGGAAATAGATCGCTGGCACCTAGCCTCCTTCAGAAATTAAAAGGAGAGCAGAAAATGATGAAACTGAAAGACTATCTGCCATTTTTGTTTGCTCTTCATGACTTGCACCTTGCATTAAACCTCAAAAGGTGAAAGAACTTACCTTCAGCGAGTTAGAACATTGAGAAATTTAGAGGAATTGTTTTTAAGAAAATGGAAAAGGCGTGCTGGGGTTCCCTACCAAAAATTAATATCTCCATGATATCCATGTTTGCATTAGGAACAGCTGTCTGAGAGTGATACTGGCTTATGAGGCACCGAATGAAAGGCAAATTATGCTGTAAGCCAGGCCACTGAGGGTCTGAGTGGTTTCCCATCCTGCAACAATCATTGACTCTACAAATTTGGTTGTGTTTGTTTAGAGACATTTATTTCTGGCAGAGTTCGTGAAAGCTCTTAGCTACACAAACACAGAATATAAACTGAAATGTAGTAATAACTCTTTTCATGCACTTGGGCCCAATGGGGAAACATGTCCCTGTGGACGGCCAGAGAGTGACCCCAGACTTCAGTGGCTGCGCAGGTGGGTAGGCTTTGGGAATTCTAGGATTTTTCATTAAAGTTCATCTTCCCATAAACCACTCGCTGCTCGTGTAGGTTGAGCTTTTGTTCTTTTTTTAATTTCCTAAATTGGTTATTCAACGTTGACTTTAAATCTGGATGCTTTAAAAGTTGAATTTCTTTTTTTTCCTGGGCTACAGAGCCTGTTTTACAGAGATGATCTCTTGGCACCAAGAGGAAGGTGACTTTCCTTGGATCTCCCAATGGATCCTAGCAGGTTTAAAATGAAGGTCCACCCCCACTCTCTCCATTCTGAATTTCAAATCTTTTCTCTCTGGGCCCACTATCCCTGCTATCGTGTAAGTGTAGTTCCCAAAGACAAGCTTCTCAGACATTAATGACTGTCAGAAAAATATTGTCAAAGGATCAGTGTGCTAAATATTAGCCACATTGCCACGAGTTACATTGGGATTATAAGGTTTTGAGAGCTACTGTAGCTGGCATTAAACATTCTTGAGTGTGAGATGTCCCCTATCCAATAGCTTTGGACGTATATCTGCTCATAGATGATTCAAAACAAATCAACCAACCGGGGAGTGCTTATTAGAGCATACCAAAAATTTTCAGTGTGCTTTCATAAAATGTGAAAAAACGCATGTAAGATAATATAACCACATAATCATATATGATAAATAATACATATTATACACTAAATAGATACATATTATATATTTTATATTTATAATGATATATAATTATGTTATATAATATATAATAATATACGTATATGACGATTGACATATAAACAAATTTTAAAGGTTTTCCTTAAGAATTAGATTCATGGTTTGCTTTCTTCACATTGACACTACTCACGTGTAATTAAAGTAATTGATTTATAGAAATTCTGTTTACCCGTAAATTCACCAGAGTGCATTTGGGATATTGAAGAGTACATAAAATGTCGAGGTTATTAGAACCCAGCTACTTAGAATCTCAACTCTACCAAGAAGCTGAGGAGCACAGGAGAGGGGACAGTTCCAGCCACCAGGGTCAACATGGGTCTCAAGGAAAGTTTCCAAAAAGATATGATAACTGAACAGAATCATGAAGGACACGTAAGATTTTAAAAGGCAGACAGAGAGGAGAGAGCATTGCAGGCAAAGACCAAGTAGAACGAGAAGACACGAATGTCATGGGTGGGGGGCAGGGGGATGTTTTGCAGAAAGGCTATAAAGTGACGAGGACCAGGTCAGGAGAGAGTCTGTGGGCCAAATGAGGGCACTCTTATTTTATCCGGAAGCCACAGAAAGGTTTTAATATAGGAAATGACACGGTGAGTCCTTGTTTCTGGTCAGACAGCCTACGAGGTCACGTGCACGAGTTTTTGCCATTTACATGGCATGCACAAATATTCGTCATTTCTACCTAACCTAAAAGGCACTAAATAATGTTTGGGGACGGCGCTATGGAGGAGGTCAGAACTGACTCATGTCACTGTGCAAAAAGGAAGAGATAATGGCTCAGCAGCGTAGACAGCGAAGTCTTTCTTTCCAGGGAGAGTGAGGCCCGTGTAGCTGGAGACGTTGAATCGAGTGAGAGCTGTCTGTTAAATACCTCCTTGTGTTAGCAAAGCTCCTTGAGTGGTCTTGAAAACCACTGAAGTGCCAGAAAGCTTTATAATCCAGAGCTCAAGTTGACTCCAGTGATACATCGCAGGGATTGTTAAGTGAGAACACGAGCCTGTCTGTTCACCTTAACGCGTGGGAGAGGTCGGCAGGCTCCCGGGATCGGGCAGAGGTAAGAGGAGGAACGGGGCAGGTAGGTAAGGGGCAGTTAGGTAAGAGGAGGAACGGGGAAGCAGCAGCCAAACCAGAGGGAAGGTGGAAACAACACACAGGAGCAGCGTTGACCACGTCCCTGGAAGAACGAAGTCAGGCTCCACTCACACAAAATCCAGTGTGTGCCAAACATAACTAAATGTCTCCTGTATAATTTTGGTTTGTGTGGTTGTAGGATTTTATGGGCTCTTGGAACCGAGAGGGGAGACCAATGAGGAAAGCAACTGTCAACACATGTGCTTAAGGAAATCATACATTTCAATTCAACTGGCATCCAGGCCTGGTGCTGACACAGTAATTTTCAAGCGAAGGTGCAAGAGACATCTTTTTATACAGGGTTTCAATCAACCGCAGGGCTCCGTGTTGTGAGGGTGGAGAATCAAATGTGGCTAAAGGGAAATGATTTAATTCAGGGAAGAAGGTGCCGGTGTGAGCTGAAGCAATGGCAACAATGGTGATTTTTTTAAGCCCACAGACTATAATCTTTATTCCAGATTATTCTCTTTCTTTCTCTGTCCTCTAAAATGATGTCTTCAAATAAACGTGCTGATTTACCTATGAGGAAAAAAGTGATAGTGACGTATTCTCTGGAGACCACATATTTCTAGCAGTGGAGATATTTTCAGTTACAAAGAAATCAAGAGCGGGATCCCCTGTCTACTGTGGGCTGGTTACTGCTACCTGAGCCAGCTGCATCCTTGCTCTGTTTTCTGGTGAAAATATTTATGTAATACTTACTGCGTGTCTCTAATTCTGTGCTAGGCTTTCTGCAAGCTCTTTATGTAGATCATATTATTTAACATCCACAGCAGTGGAGGGCAAAGGCCCTACTATTAACCCAGTTTTGTAGAAGGGGGTTCTGTGGCACAAAGTAGTTAAGTATAATAACTTGCTCAAGGTCATCTCACCATTGAATGGCAGAACTGGGGTTTGAACTCATTACTGCCTGACTCCAGAGCTCAGGCTTAACTACTATCTAGATTACGAGTTTAGTTTTTTCTATGTAGTAAGTTTGCCAGTTAATTTATGGTCTGAACCTCCCAACTTGTCCTTATTAGAACTTTGTCCTTAGAGACCCCAGGCAATAAAAACTTTATGCTCAACCATGATAACACAATACAAAGGTACTTGCCTCAAGGTGAGTTATACGTCTCCAAATCCAAGATTCCTCGATAGGCATCTGAGTTTCAGAAAGTATAAGAAAAATTAAGGAGCAAGTATCTCTTCGGGTAAGGAACAATATATTTTGAGATTTAGCCTAAAGTTTGGTTAACTTTAACACAACTTTCTGTTTAATTTCAAAAAATAAAAAAAATTATTCAAGACCATGAACTAGAGGGTTGTATGTTGGATATTATAGGAAATGAGACAGCACGCTAGTCAAACCTTCTACACACTGCAGAACCCTACACGTTTACAAATATTGGTGAACATGGCCCCTTCAACTCATCACTGACTATACAATTTTTAATAAAGTCCTTTATGAGAATGTCTTAGTCGGTTTGTGCTACTAAAATAAAATAGCACAGACTGGATAATTCATGAACAACAGAAATTTATTTTTCACAGCTATGAAGGCTGAGAAGTCCAAGAGGAAGGTGCTGGCAGACTCTGTGTCAGGGGAGGGTCAGACGTGCTGAGTCCCCACGCGGGGGCCGGGAGGACAGACAAGGCTGCACTAGTTCCTGTCAGCCCTTTTATCTTACAAGGCACCACTTGACTCAGGACAGCAGTGTTCTGCGGCTTAATGGCTTCCCCAAAGACCCCACCTCTCAATACCACCACAGTCAATATTCAGTTTCAACACCTGAATTTTGAAGGGGACAAATTCAAACCATAGCAGGGAGGCTGTATGTTTTTATAGGAAGGAATTCCATTTCGATGACTTCATATTATATCACATTCTAGCAGAGAATGATCACATTCCCTATATTTCCCCATATTGGTAAATGCCGACATTCTTTATCCAGTTTCTCAGACCAAAAATCTTGTCTTTCTTGACTTCCTTCCTTTTTCAATCCATCAGCTCTACCACTGAATTACATCCAGAGTTTGGGCACTTCTCACCACTTCCACCACAACTACCTAGTCCTTGTCACCATCATTGCTCACCTGGACTACTGCAGTAGCCTGTCAGCTAGTCTCCCTTCTCTCTCTACAGTTTATTTGTCACACAGTGGCTAGAACGATCCCCTCGCCTTAAAATGCAATTTTATTCATGTCACTCCTCAACTCAAAGCCTTCCAATGATTTTTCATCTGACTCAGAGTAAAATTAAACCTCTTCACAATGTCCTACGAGGCTGTACTTGATGTGATGTCCTTAAAACTCCCTGATCTTGTCTCCTCGTTCGACATATGGTGGTCACATTGTTCTGCTTGTTGTTCTGCCGACAGGCTAAGCATATTCCATACCCCAGGGCCTTTGCCTGCCCTGCTCCCTATAGCTGCCTTTCTGTCAGCTATCCACTTCACTCCACTCCCTTACTTCCTTCTAGTCTTTGCTCAGATGCTCAGATTTCACCTTCTCAGAGAGTACTTCCTTGATAATAACATGCAAAATATTTTATACATACACATAAATGTAAAATATTTTCAAATGATTTCCAATTACAAAATAATTTCCAAATAAATATTTATTTCCTTATATTTCTATTTTAAAATATTTTAATTATATTTTATAACATAATACATAAAAGCATACTGAAAAGGTGTACAATTCATTAATGTATCATAAAGCAAACAACTGTGTAACTACCACCCAGGTTAAGAAATAGAACACTGTTAGCACCAAGTGTCAGAGAGACCCTATAACCTACTCTTAATAGCTAACTCCTCCCTTCTCCATAAAGGTAACCAATATTTTGACTTTTATGATAGTCATTTTCTTGTTTTTCTTAAACTATTTTATTATTTTTTTTATTTCAGCATATTGTGGGAGTACAAAAGTTTAGGTTACGTATATTACCCTTGCCCCTTCCTTCCCCCCGAATCAGAACTTCAAGCATGTCCATCCCCTAGACGGTGTGCATCACACTCATTATGTATGTATACACCCATCCCCTCCCCCCACCACATCTGCCCGACACCTGATTAATGTTATTCCTAAATGTGCTCTTAGGTGATGATCAGTGAAACCAATTTGATGGTGAGTACATGTGGTGCTTATTTTTCCATTCTTGGGATGCTTCACTTAGTAGAATGGGTTCCAGCTCTATCCAGGAAAATACAAGAGGTGCTATATCACCATTGTTTCTTATAGCTCCATGGTATACATATACCACATTTTATTCATCCGCTTATGTATTGATGGGCACTTGGGCTGTTTCCACATCTTTGTAATTGTGAATTGTGCTGCTATAAACATTCGAGTGTAGATGTCTTTTTTATAGAATGCCTTTTGTTCTTTTGGGTAGATGCCCAATAATGGGATTGCTGGATCAAATGGTAGGTCTACTTGTATCTGTTTAAGGTATCTCCATATTGCTTTCCACAGAGGTTGCACTAGCTGAGTGTGCACTTCTAAACAATACAGTTAAATTTGCCTGCTATTTGGATTTCCTATAAAATGCACTCACACTGTATATATATATTTTTCTTATCTGACTCCTTTCACTTAACATTATATTTTGAGATTCATTCATTTTGTTGCATGTAGCTTTAATTCTCTTATGCTCATTATAATGTTATTCTATTGTGTGATTATTTGCATTGCTTTAATTTTTTTTTTCATTCTACTGTTGATGCATATTTGGTTTTGGTTTGAAGCATTGTGGATACTGCTGCTGTTAACATTTTTGTATATGACTCTTCATGCATACGTGCGTGGATTTCTCTTGGATATTTCTCTTGGAAATGGAATTTCTGAACATAGATATGGGAATGTTAAATTTTACTTGATAATTTCAAAATGTTTTTAAAGTGGCTGTACCAATTTACACTCTCAGCAGCAGGGCATGAGAGTGCTAATTAATCCATATCCCTGCCAACAATCAGCATCGTTAATTTTTTTTTCAATTAATCTTGTGGGTGTGTAGTTGCATTTCATTGTGATTTTAATTTTAAGTTTTTATTGCTAATTATGTTGAGCATTGTTTTTATATTTATTAACTATTAATATTTGAATATTCTCTTTTTTGAAGTACTTCCTCAAATGTTGCCCATGTTTGTATTTGTTTTTTTGGTAGTTGTTATATTGTAATTAATTTGCAGGGGCTCTTTATATATTTTATGTTACCCCTTTCTCATTGTATGTGTTGAAAATTTCTTTCCCTACTCCATGTCTTACCTTTTCATTCTCTTATGGTGCCTTCAGATGACAAGAAGTATGTGATTTTAATATACTCCAATTACCAATCTTTTCTTTATTGTTTGTGTCCTTGTATCCTGTATAAGGCCTCTTTCCTTACCACAAGTTCATGAATATCTTCTATGTTATATTTTAGAAGCTTTATGGATTAACCTTCTGCATTTAGATTTATAGTCAATTAGAACTGATTTGTATTTATTTGGTATTATTTGAAGTAGGAGTTAACAATCATTTTTTTCACATGAATATTTTAATTGACCCAACAGAATTTCTTATTCCCTACTGATCTTCAATGTTACCCCTGTCATACATTAAATGCTCACTTTCAGATGGCTGTAATTACTGTAGGTCCCTAAAAAGTCATGATATCTGGTACAACAAGTTCTCTCATCTCTTTCAGAGGATTTTGGTGATAATTCGTCATTTGCATTTCCACATCAACTTGAGAATTATTTTGGCAAGTTTCAATAGATACACACACACACACACACACACACACACACACACACACGCCCTGCCTTTTTAGGATTGTGATTGTAATTGTTTAAAATCTATAGATCAATTTGGAGAGTATTGATATCTTTATAATACTGTATTGTGTCTTTAAACTTATTAACATGCTTTATTGTCCATTCACATAGATATTTGGTTTCTTTCAATATTTTATCATTTTCTCTGAAGGTGTCTTATGTAATTTTGATATAATTAATCATAGGGACTTGGTGCTTTATGATACAACTATAAATGACATCAGTTTTTAAAAATATTTTTTAGCTAGTATATTGACATATAGAAATGTGCTTAATTTTTGTATAGTGTCTCTATATCCAGCAACTTTGCTAAACATATTCATTGTCATTATTTGTGTATTCCTTTGGATTTTCTCTATATGGAATTATATAATCTGAATATAAGAGTTTTGTTTTTAGTCTCTTACTTTTTATATCTTTTATTTATTTTTCTTGTCTCACTAAACTGGCTGAGATATCTAATATAATGATAAGTAGAATTGTACCTAAAAGACAGCCTTTATTATATCTTAATCAAAATGAAAGCTTAAAGTTTCAAGATTAAATATGATACTTTCTGCATGTTATTTTGTCGTTATACTTTATTAGACTATGAAATTTCTCTTCTATTCCTAGATTTCTTTTAACTATGAATGAATGTTGAATTCTACCGATTTTTCATTTATTGAAATAATATTATTAATTTTTATTATTTGTTAATGAAAAATACAATTCATAATTTTTAAATATTTTTTTTTCTTTTTTTTATTATTTATTTATTTATTTATTTATTTCAGTTCTTCATGGGGGTACAAAAGCTCAGGTTATATACATTGTCCGTGTCCCGCCCACTAAGCATTTTTTTGTTGTTTGTAGTGTTTTTGTTCGTACGAAGAGCCAGATGCAATGAACTATGCTTTACCTTGGAAGGGGTGTCTTGACATGCCCCACACTCCTGGATCCCTGGAAATTTTACTGATCTAAAAGCCCCTGAAGTTTAGTCAGATGTATTTCCTGCCCTCTGATATGAAAATCTCTTAGCGATAAGTCTGGAGTACTTGCAACTTTTTGCTTGCTAGGTCAAATTGGCATAATGTCATTAATGTAATAATAGACAACTGTGATATCTTATAAAGGGTAAAGATGATCAAGATGTCTGAGAACTAAGTTCTGACATAGGACAGGAGAGGTGATAGATTCCTGGGGTAGGACAGTGAAGACGGAGTGCTGGCCTTGCCAACTGAAAGCAAACTTCTCTTTGTGGGCTTTATGGATAGAGATGGAGGAAAAAAGCATTTGCCAGATCATTAGCTACATTACAGGTAACGCTTGCATGTTAATTTGCTCAAGGAGTGAAACCACATTGGATACAGCAGCTGCAATTGAAGTCACCGCCTTGTCAAATTTTGTCTTCTGCATAGGCCACATAGGTGAATTGAATGGGGAAGTGTGGAAATCCCCACCTTCACACCCTTCCGGGGCATTCATGCCAACGTTAATTTCTATAACCCTTCCAGTAATGCAGCATTGGCTGTGGTTTACTGTTTCTAGGTAGAGGTAGCTCTGATGGCTTCCACTTGGCATTTTCTACCCTCGTAGCCCTCACCCTGCAGGTCGGAAAAGCAATGTATGGATCCTGCCAGCTGCTGAGTGTATCTATTCCAATGATGAATCCTGGAACTGGGGAAATAGCCGCAGGATGGGTTCAGAGACCCACTGGGCCTACGATGAGATGTACCTAAGCTAAAACTCCACCGAATACCTTACTTCCTCCATGAGCCTCTCCTCTGACTGGGGGGGTGGGCACAGAACACTTTAAGTTTTTTGAAATTAGTGTCAGTTCAGAGTCAGTGTATACTTAACTGTCCTGTTATATGGTCCCTGAAATGTCTGATTATTTCCTTCTCCCCAGTGCATAGTTATCCTGGGAAAAGGCCGTATGTCCCTTTGGAAAAGGCCGGGAGAAAGATTTGTACCTTACCTTTATCAGCCTGCTAGGACTTGAGGCCAGTTATACATCTGGCAGCAATGAGGGGTGATGGAGCTGGGTTCTGAAGAGAATTAGCATTGTCTGATATGGCAACTGCCTCAGGGGAGGTCACGACGTTACAGTTTTCTCAGGAAATGCATGGTTATTACCTCAGCCTGGGTTGAAGAGGCTGATAACACCACTGGGCAGGGCAAGTCCTCTTCCACTGAAAAGGAAGACTCATCCCTGGGAGGCCAGGAGTTCAACTTGTGCTGTGATGCAGCCAGCTGCAGGATGAGAGTGTGTGTTTGATTTTCAGCAGTCTCAGCCCTTCAGCCATGGGAGATAAGGGTCTGCTTCACAGCACACATTGGCACCTTTAGGCCATGGAACAGGGAATTCACATTTCTGATCTCATCCTTTTCTTTCACCACAGTGTCCATGGACATTAGGAGAAACCAGTCAACCTCATTATTTTTGTTAGTTTTCCAAAAACATTCCAAAATATCATAGACATAGTCACTCAGCTCTTTGCTTCTTATAAGTGATTGATTAGGAGTATTTAATTCAAATTAGGAGTATATATTAGGAGTATTTATTCAGAATTTTGAGTGTTTGTAATGTAATTTTAAATTATTTTTAACATTTTTTTTTTTTTTTTGAGACAGAGTCTCACTCTGTTGCCCAAGCTAGAGTGCCGTGGTGTCAGCCTGGCTCACAGCAACCTCCAACTCCTGGGCTCAAGTGATCCTCCTGCCTCAGCCTCCTGAGTAGTTGGGACTACAGTTATGTGCCATCATGCCCAGCTAATTTTTTCTATTTTTAGTAGAGACAAGGTCTCACTCTTGCTCAGGCTGGTCGAAAACTCCTGAGCTCAAGTGATTTGCCCTCTTTGGCCTTCCAGAGTGCTAGGATTACAGGTGTGAGCCACCATGCCCTGTCAAGAATTTGTATTAATTCATAATTTGATATTGTATTGGAGTGTCTCCCCTCAATCTACTCAAATATGAGTAATATCACTCAGAAAAGGGTTGCAATTTGATAAACAACATATTATTTTTGGCCTCTAAGAATTTGTGCTTTTTTATATATAGTGAAGTTGACTATGTTTTCATGGTTTTGACTCTTTGTAGTGTTTATGTATGTATATATATATATACATATATATATATGCACTTTGTGTATGTTCATTTTTCAAGGCCTTAATCATGTTTTTTCTTATGTTCTCACTTTTTATTTAAGAACTATTTTTATATTAGGGATATCAGCCTTTATATAATGGGGATATTAACCTTTTCGTCTCTTACGTAGGTTAAAATATTTCTCCACTTTTATACTTGCTTTTCAATTTTGTTTATGGTGTCTTTTTTTGCATGTGCTTAAGTTTAAATGCTTTATTTTTCATACAGAAGTTTCAGCATGTCTAGATTTTTGTTTCTTCACATTGTCTTTATGCTTAGAAAAGCTAGATCATTATCTAATCATATGATATAATTCCATTATGTTTCATTTCATGTATTTTAATAGATAGTTTAGCTACCTTTTACTTTAGTGTTAGAGAAAGTTTTAATTTATGTTTTCCAACTAGTTAATTATTTTTTCCTGAGCTAATTAAGTAATCAATCCTTTTCTATATTTTAGAATTCCAGCTTCTTATATTTTCCCTTCCATTCCACTAGATGTTACAGCATACGTAGACATTATAATGTTTAAATTATTGTGGCTTTATAATGTGATGTAGTTTGAAGCAATAAAAATTGACTTTTATTTTTGTTTAAAATCTAGTTGTTCTCGCTTATGTATAATACAAGGTGAACTTGAAAAGATTTTTTCAAGTTCTAAATAGTTATGTCTTTTAAAAAAAATTTAGGGTAACCACGTTGCATCTCTAGATAAATTTTGGGAAAATTAATGTGTTAGCTGTATTGGGATTTGCCATCTAGAAAAATAGAATGTTGTCTCATTTATTCAAATTTTCTTATATCTCCCCCAGGAAAGTATTAATTTTCTTTGTTTTTATATAATTTTTAAATTTATTGGTCAGAATTTTATTTTATTTTTACTTGAGTCAATTTTTAAAATTAAATCCACTAGTTGATCTTTGTTGCTGTATTTTCACATAGTTATTCTGCAACCATTTTGCTGAACTGTTATAAATTTCTTAGATTTTCATTGGTATTATTGGATTTTTACAAATTTAAATTACCTCTATTTTATGAATATAATAAGTTTTTTCCTACTTGATAAAAGTAATAGCCTGTTTTACTATTTTTGATTATTGATGCTATAATTTAGGATAGTTAGGAATGTCCAATTCATTGCAGATAAATTCATCAGACTAGTTCTGGTACCTAGAACTGTAAGTGGCCATTAAAGTAGAATATATGTTGGAGAAAACTGTCAGAAATACAGATGCAATATCATCTTTGGAAACAGTTGCATTGGACATAGAATGCAAAGTAGAGTTGGAATTTTATCAAGATAGAGTATGGTGATGGTGGATTTTGGTGGAATAATTGATTATTTGAAGAGTCTAAAGTGCAACCCCAGGAAAGAGTTCAACCATTTGTAGAAGACTCACAGATTGGGATTTAACAATAGGATTCAAATCTCTGGAAAGAAATTGGTAAAAACATTGATTAAGACAGGAGCCCCATTCTAAAGTATGTTTGATATAAGTCAGGCTATACAGTCAGGGACTCACAAATAGCAGAACAAAATATTCAGAATCAGATTATCTACATGGAAAATTTGGCACTGAATTCTTCAGTACTGAGCTATATTTTCCTCAGGTGTCCCCTAAGTATGGCACTGGCTTTAAAGACTAGGAAGAGATTGAACCTTCATTCAGAGTTCAAGTGCCTTCAGATTTGGAAAGGTAGAAAGGCAGGCTCTGGGATCTAGGAAGGGCACAATAACTACACAAACACACACATAATACCCCCAAAACCACACAACTATGCATATATTCATATACGTAAAATTACATCTATGTATCTGAAATGAGTATGTCATAATGGGTAATCAATATAACATAATGGGAAAAATTATATGCTGATTTGGTCTCCAAAACTGTGACCTAATAAATATAGAAAGTTGGTTTTGTTGCATGGTGTTCTTTTTTCATTGTTCAGATTCCAAGGAAAAGACACCCCCTGAAAAGAAACAGCTTTTGTCATAACTGGATTATAATTTATGAGATCAAATCATTATTTTTTTTCTACTCAAAAAGTACTTGTAGAATGTCTACTATGTGCCTTGACAAAGAGCTAGATAATATAGAACCTGTCTTATAGTTTCTAATTTAGTAGGGAAAACACTCAATTAAGCCACCAAAAGTCGCACAGTGTGATAGGAGGTGTGAGAGGAGGAGTAGAAAGTGCTAAAGGCTGTGTTAGCAAGAGGCCTTGACCTAGCTTATAGTAGGACGAGCAGGATGGAGGAAGAGGAAGAGCAGAGCAAGTGTTCTCTACCCTGGAATCTGATGGAGAAGTAGGAGTTAGAAGAAACATACTCCAGAGGTAATTGTTATGTGCAAAGAAACTATATGCTAAATTTCTAAAAACAAGAAGTTCAGTATAGGTAATACACTACCTTGTAAGGACTGCTCAGCAATGTGGAGGCACTGAAGGGTTGTAAGTAGCCTGGGAGGAGGGGGATAGGGTGATGGATATGATTGTTTTTGCATTTTAGAAATTGCCCTATGGAGACTGGATTGGATGAGGGTGAGGATGGAATAGATGAGAACAGTTAGTTGGCTTTTCCTAATTCAAGTTTGAACCAAGTGTACCTTGGAGAAAAAGTAGCGACAAAGGAGGATTTATTTTAAATTTCCACTCTCCTGGTTTTATGTGTATATTGTACACTGTGTATAGTTGTTAATTAAATTGTTTTACAATAGTTGTCTTTGAATGAGTACATTTACTCTGTATGCTAGGCTGAATAATGGCTTCCCCAAAATGTCGATGTCGCAATCCCTGAAATCTGTGAATATGTTACTTTACATAGTAGAAGAGACTTCCCAGATGTGAATAAATTAAGTATCTTGAGATAGGGAAAGTATCCTGGATTATCCGGGGTGGACTCAATGCAATCATAAGGGTTCTTAATAAGAGAAAGGCAAGAGGATCAAAGTAAGTATTAGAGATGTGATGACAGAAGTATTAATAATAGGTTGGAGTGACAGGAGGGTAGAGGCCAAGGCATGCAGGAGACTGTCAGAAGCTAGAAAATGCAGGGAAATGGATTCTCTTCTGTAGCCTGCAGAAGGAGCCAGACCTACTGACTGACCCTTTGACTTTAGCCCAGCCAAACTGATTTTCGGCTTCTGGCCTCTAGGACTGTTAAAGAATAAATTGGTGCTTTTTCAAGCTACAAAATATATGACAATCTGTTCCAGGAGCAACAGGAAACTATTGCCCTGAACGAGTGCATTTGGGAGAAAGGTGGGCGAGTATTTAAGGGTAAAACACAAACAGTATCACGGCATCCATTTTTCTACCCAATGGGATGAATATTTTCAGATCACTTTTATGCAGCCAGTTATTCCCAGAGCCAAATGGAATTTTTTTCCAAATGAGATTTTAATCCCATTCTCTTTGCCACAGATTATGCTGTTCATTATAGAAGTAATAAAGTCACTATCCAAACCGAAACAAAAGACTACCAGGCTTTGAGAAGCATGAAGCTATATTATCACACAGCCACAAGCAGTATTTTGAAGAATTTATTGGAGAAAAACAGGTTCTCAAAGAAAAAGTCAAGACAGAGATTAGAGTTAGAGCATGTGCAAAAGATAAACGTGAGACCAAGTATTAAAGATCTCGGAAGAAGAAGCTGACACAACAAAGCCTGTGGCAGGGCATGAGAAATGAGTGAGGAAAACAGAAAGATATCTAGACCGGACCAGGCCTCCTTCCTTAGCAAGAGGGACACAGAAGAACTAGAGATTCCTACTTATTCATGTTTCTTAAATATTTCTGATAAATAGAGTAGAATTCCTGATATTAGGTGCAGTTTTAATCATTCTTCAATTATCTTTTTGTTATCTTTATGAAATTCTGACTCATAAAACACTTCATGAAATTCTGTCTTATAGAACACTTCTGTGGTCAGAATTTCATGACTGTTACGCCTTGGATGTATAAAAACTGCTCGGACTAAGTGGAATATAATGAGAATTAGTGACAAAATTTAAGGGCACAGAGTGGACAAAACAGCCGAGCATCCAGACTCTCGTGCTAACAAGGCTGATTTTGGTCTGGTTATGCTGGCGCTATGATTTCAATACTGGTTTCCCCCAAAATTCATGTTGAAAATTAATCCCCAATGTGGTGGTATTGAGAGGTGGAGCCTTTAATGGGTGATTAAGAGGTGAATAATGGATTAATCTATTCATGAATAATGGGTTAATGGATTAATGGGTTATCAGGAGAAGGTAGCTGGTGGCTTTACAGGAAGAGGAAGGGATACCTGAGCTAGCCCGTTAGCACGCTCAGCCCCTCGCCACCTGGCGCCCTGTGCCAACCCAGGGTTCTGCAGAGCCTCCCCCAGCAAGAAGGCTCCTACCACATGTGGGCCCTCGACCTTGGACTTCTCAGCCTCCGTAACTGTAAGAATAAATTCCTTTTTTAAAATAAATTATTACCCAGTTTCAGGTATTCTGTTATTAGCAACAGAAAGCAGCCTAGACAGCTTACGTACTGTACAAATCATTAATACCAAATGGGGCAGACATACATCGAGAAAGAAGAGGGAATTGGATCTTGTCAGTGAACTATTTTTTGTATAACTGGCAAAATCCTCATTACCATGCAGCAACCTCCCATTTCCTGCCTCTGCAGCCACAGAGTGGTCTGACCTGGTTCTGATTGCTCTGCTTACCGGGGAGGGAATGGCGGCCCCCCTAGCACCCCTGCAAGGCCCCTGAACTCTCAGAGGACTGGTGACCTGGCCCCTGAGCGAGCAGAATTTTCGTGTCCTGGATGTGACTCCTCCACATGCTGATTCGCTGTGCTCCGCCCTTCAGGTTTTCTACAGGTGCCTGCGAATCGTTTGTCATCTCTATAGCTGACAAAGAAACCAAAAGGATCCTTCATGAGTCAATGCTACTCATTTTTCTGAAGGACACATGTCCCTGGTCTCCTGCTCTGTCTTGACAAGGACTCAGCGGACCTGCTCTGTGAACACTAACAGGGGCCATCTGCAGGGCTGGGTGGCTCAGGGCCAGGGATCCCCGCGACTAAAGAGCCACAGAAATCTAGACACTCTCTCCTGGGAAGGACCAGGTGACCCGGCAGGATGCAGCAGGGATCTGGGGGTGCAAACTTCCCGTGGGTGTCAGGGAGCCTAAAGGGGTGGTGTCCCAGGGCCTGGGACAGTCCCAGTAGAGCCCACGTTGATGCTGTGGACTAAAGAGAGCCCCGAGAGCATCTGAGCATGTGAGACACAGGAAAAGGGGAGTGTGCAGGATTACAGCACAATTGTCTTCCAAAAATTCTGGGGCTGGTTGCAAGAAGGGGTTAAACTCCCTTAAGACTTGCTTTGGCCTTGACTGTCCACACTCCAGCCTCCCCTGCCACTTCCTCCCATTTTTAAGACGTCCCCTGTGCCGAATTCTTATTCAACTTCAAACTGACAAACTGTTTTTAATCTTTTCCTTCCATCCAGCCTGGAGATTGGGAAGCAAAAATCAATACCCGTTGGCAGGTGATCAAGCTGCTTGGGCCTGGTGTGAGGAGAGAGCAGAGAGTGGGAGCAGAGGACGGGAGGAGGGGGTGGGAGGGGAGGGCGAGGAGTTTGACTAAGTGCCATGAATTACTGGCGAGGGGTCCACAGGCCTGTGATTTCTCTGGCCTTGAGCGGGGGAGCTTGCGAAATGCCATTAGAACAATTAGGTCACGAGTTCACAGCTGTTGAGGTGCCTTTGGAGAGAGGCACAGAGAATTTTCCTGACACTGGAGTGAGAGGAAGAGGGAGGGAGGGAGGGAAAGAGGCAGAAAGCCAGGGACTCAATCTTTCCATAGGATCCTTTACGTAGAGACTCGACAACTCCAGCCCCTGCCGTGAGGCCGACTATGCTTTTGAAAAGGAAACGGTGTAAACATCTTTCTCATTCAATTTAAAAAATAGTGTTTAAAATATTTTAAAGGGACTCTCAAGGACAGGATGGCAGGTAGAGAAAGATTCTCAGCCAGGTATCCCTAACACCCAGCGAATGACGTGGGGTGATTTTGTCTCCAGTTCCAGCCCAGAGACACTGTGGTCCCTGGTTACCTAATTATTGACATTCTAAAAACTCTACTTAGGGCAGTGGATCCTGCCTTAAATGTCCAGGAGTGAAGAAATTCTAAAATGTAGTCTTTCTGGGGAAACCTTTAAGAGCAGGACTGAAACCTGAGCCATCTTTGCCAGGTGAGCGGCTGCCACACCAGCGAGAGGGATGCCACCTACGTGCCACTGTGACTTGTCCCAGACACGATGCTGAGATCTAACTACATTCTCTTCCCTAGCATTTCCTGTCCCCACCGTTTAAGCGATGCTCTTGCTGCTCTACTGTCTTTCCCAGATTAGGGTAATGTGCAGAGAAAGGGCTAAAACCTTGGCTTCTGAGTTTCTTTCAATAGTCTAATGTAGATTTTGTGGTAGACACAGCATTTCAGTGAAAAAAGTTTTTTAATATTAGGAGTCAGGGTTTTGGGATAATAATGGATGTGAAGACCCCGTTAATCCCCTGCCTCGACTGCCCCAGGGAAAATGGATATAAAGTCTTCCTAGGATAAGCAAAGGTGAGTTTTTGTCTCACCTGGGGAAAGGAGAGAGGAGTAACTAAGGAGTTGTTGGTCGTGTGGTTCCTGCACTGTGTCCCCTATCAGGATTCAATCTCTGGGCCTGGGTAGGTAGAAAATATAAACTCAGGTGAGTATGAGCAGAGGAAAACTGCACTTCATTTTTCAGTATGTAGCCTGGGGAGGCAGCATTTCTGGAAGAGACATCTGAGGTCAGCAAGTTGCCAGGGAGAAAGAGCAGAAAAGGCTAAGAGGTGTCTATGGGATGGTCGATCAGCCTTACAATGTTATCTACCACTGAACGGTGTAAGGAAGCAGTGTAGGTAAAGTTCTCAAGCCCACAGGGAGAGCCTGAGAAATCCGAGAGTGGACTTGTACACCTAAGAGGGACCTTGACATTCAGGAACAGAGAATTCATGTTAGGTGATCCTGGGGGACTGGTGACATGGATTTCACCACACTGCCAGCCGTAGAGGAGAGATAATCATGGCCAAGGACCACTTTTTCTCCTCCCACCTCTATCCCCACTCCAGGATGACATCTAAATTCCTCCCCAACCTCCAGGACATAGTTCAAACCTGGGAAGAAAGGAAGAAGATGATTCTTGAACAAGTTAAGCATATACTCTTAAAGACTAATCAAAAATCTGGAATTGACTCAATTTACTTGAAAGTGAATGGTTTACTATTATTATCACTGTTATTATTGCATCAGGCAGAAATGGAGTTTAGAGTCATAAGTGAAAATAAATTGCAGAAAGTTTAAAATCTGTTTGGAATCACAGAATCTGTGTCTATGACTGTGAACTTTGGACTTGCTCTTTATATAACTAACGATAGCTTTAGTCTCAGTTCTTGAGTAATTTATATATGTAGAACTAGCTCTCATTCCAAGAAAATAAATACCAAGGATACTGCGTACCTCTTTGTTCACAGTAGCCCTTAATATAGGACATGAACTTTGTAGAAGGTTGAATAGAATAATTTTCTAACTCAAATGTTAAGGCTTTTATTCACTCTTATTCTGTGATTTAAAATTACCTTTTCTTTTAGGTATATATACAACATGAATGAGTGCATATGTATACCACAAGATAGGCACAGGAAAGTTTTTTGCAACTTTATTCATAACTTGCTAAAAAGTAAAAACCTAAACGTTCATCAGCAGAATGGATGAATTGTGGTATATTCATAGAAAATACTGCACAGCAATAAAAAAAGAGTAAACTAAGGCAACGTAACAACATAGAAGAATGTGACAGATACATAGAAAGTAAGAGAAGTCGAAAAGAAGAAAACAAAGAAAGAAACAAAGACAATGGATAGTCAATGGAAATGATAAAGATGCTAGAAATGAGTCCAACTGCATCAGTGGACGAAAATCAACTACTGAAGCAGGTTTCATAAGTTTGGATAAAAACATAACAAACCATCTGAGATACATCTAAGACAAAATCACACAGAGTTTGAAAATAAAAAGATAGAATAAGATATATTGAGAAAATACTAAGGAAAAGAAAGGTGGCATAGCTATAATGATATATTTAATTTTTAAAATTATTTTTCACAAATAAACTTTTATTAAACTTTTGAAAATAGTTACAAAAGTTTACGATAATAAACAAACATTTCTCTTATAACTAAAACAAAAATTTGCTGAGACCACTGAAAATTCCATTTATTTACATAATCATCACACCACAGATAATTCCTTCCCTTATCCCCTAATACCTTTTATTTATTTATTTTTTAAATTGCAGAATATTATGGGAGTACAAATGTTTAGGTTATGTATGTTGTCTTTGCCCCACCTGAAGTCAGAGCTACAAATGTGTCCATTCCTTAGACAGTGTGCACCACACCCATTAGATGTGAATACATCCATCCTCTCCTCCCCCCTCCCACCTGCCTGACAACCAATGAATGTTACCACTGTATGTGCACATAAGTGTTGATCAATTAATACCAATTTGATGGTGAGTACATGTGGTGCTTGCTTTTCCATCCTTATGATACTTCAATTAGTAGAATGGGCTTGAGCTCTATCCAGGATAATTCAAAAGGTGCTAGATCACCATTGTTTTTTGTGACTGAGTAGAACTCCATGGTATATATACACCACATTTTATTAATCCACTCATGTATTGATGGGCACTTGGGTTGTTTCCACATCTTTGCAATTGTGAATTGTGCTGCTATAAACATTCTAGTGCACATGTCTTTTTTATAGAATGTCTTTGTTTCCTTTGGGTAGATGCCCAGTAATGGGATTGCTGGATCAAATGGTAGTTCTACTTCTAGTTCTTTGAATTATCTCCATATTACTTTCCATAGAGGTTGTACTAGCTTGCAGTCCCACCAGCAGTGTATGTGTGTTCTTATCTTTCCACATCCATGCCAACATTTGTTTGTTGTTTTGGGACTTTATGATAAAAATCATTCTCACTGGAGTTAAATGGTATTTCATTGTGGTTTTGATTTGCATTTCCCTGATGATTAGAGATGTTGAGCATTTTTTCATGTGTTTGTTGGCCATTACTCTGTCTTCTTTTGAAAAGTTTCTATTCATGTCCTTTGCCCACTTTTTCATGGAGTTGCTTGATTTTTTCTTGTTGATTTTCCTGAGATCTATATAGATTCCAGTTATCAGCCCTTTATCAGATGTGTAGCATGCGAATATTTTCTCCCATTCTGTAAGTTGTCTGTTTGCTCTCGTGATAGTTTCCCTGGCTATGCAGAAGCTTTTTAATTTGATCAGGTCCCATTTATTTGTTTTTGTTGTTGCTGTGATTGCCTTTGGGATCTTCTTCATGAATTCTTTCCCTAGGCTGATGTCTAGAAGAGTTTTTCCAACAGTTTCTTCTAGAATTCTCATAGTTTCATGCCTTAGGTTTAAGTCTCTTAAGTAATAGTATTTAAGGAAAGGAATAGTAAAAGAGATAAAGGTGAACTTGACTGAGAGAAACTAGTCTCCTCACACACCACTTATGGGAGTGTAAACGGAACACCTTAGAGAACAGTTTAGCCCTATAGCAGATGCTCTCCATGCCTTCCCACACTCCACTACTTCATATTTCAGCTCTCACCTACCTGGCTTTCAGCTGCCAGCACTTGCGTGCCTTTACCCGAGGGCCCTGGGAAGGCCAGGAATTAATGTTCCCGGGAGCAGTCCTCCACCAATGACTGCAGGAGTTGGTGTATAAATATTCCAGTCTGCTTTTCCCTTTGGTGGAATGACTTTGAAAAGTTTGTTTTATACTGGCCCTCAGAATTCTTCAGCGGGATTAAACTTTAGTTGCCCAGAAAATTATTTGATCATGTATCCTTTATTTGTTGCATTCATTACCCTGTCTCACCTTCCTTTCCATTATTTGATGTTTCCTGGCATCATCTCCCAAATGAACTCTGTACACTGAATCTTTGGGCTCTATTTTTAGAAGACTCCGACTAAGACAAGCACATTCTCATAAATCTCAATGTGCACAAATTTAGATAAATATCCTGGAGAAACTCTAGCACATGTGCACAAGGGGATATAAATAAGAGTGGTCACTGCGTCATTGTTTGTAATGGGAGAAATTGGAAACATTTTAAATATCCATCATTGGAGAATAGAAAAAGAAATTGTGGTCTTTTATTAAATGAAGGAAAGTAATCTTGAACCACATATACCAACATGGACACATTAACATACACAGTAAAAGTATGAACCATGCATGAAAATGATAAGCCCCAAATTTGGGACGGTATTTATCTATGGGAAGGGAAGGGATGTGACAAAGAAGGGTGCACTGGTGATTTTTGTTCAATATTTTATTAAAAAATGGTCTGTAGGAAATATGGAAAATTATTAAGACTTAATAAAAGTGATGAGTTACTGACGACTCACACTAATTTTTTTCTATAATTGAGATTTTTCTTAATTTAAATATTTAAACAAGAAATGAGAAACAGAAAGCTCAAATGGGAAAAAAAAACCCTAATTATTAACAAGAAACTCCTTCTGATCTCTTTGCCTCCAAAATTCCTTCTTGGCTAAAAATTAGGTTCAAATTCAGTTTTGCCTTCAGGGCATTAGACCTCTGTGAGGCCCTGAGAAGTCTTGGGGGTGAGTCTCTTGGAGGGACCTTACCCCAGAGGTAACTTAAGCCAAGAGGGAAGGAAACCCAGCAGACTGGCATACTCGGCCCTTCCTTATGTGGGTAACTCTTACCTCGATGTTTTCCTGGACTTAAATTCTAGGGCCTTAATAGTAGGTCTGGCTGTGCCATGTTGGGGTACTGAGTGTCTTGACTAAATCTACATCAAAGATGGAAACTTATCTAAAAATGAGCTTATTTTTTATTTTCTCTCCTCCTAATCCTTGTCTTCCTGAATATCTGCTGGATGACGTCACATTTTGCCTCAGAGTCATCCTTTGCTCTCCTCCCTTATGTCCCTCCGTTGATAGTCACCAAGCACTGCTTATTCTACCTTTAAAATGTCTCTTAAATCCATTGCTTCCTGCACAAGCCACTGCCACTGTCTTATTTCATACACTCGCAGTCCCCTGCCTGCACCACGGGGTCAGACTCCTCCTGCATTCATCGGCTTGGGGGTGTCTCTTTTCTGGCTCATCACATCCCATACACCCCACTTCCCCTGCAGCAGGCACTGAGCCTCTCTCTGGTGGACTACCCTTGTTAGACTCTTTTCTTTTGTGGGTCATTTTTAGCGGGACCCCTTCTAAAGTTGATTTAGACCAGCTCTCTACTAAAGGGTCTAAAGCTTGTACCCAGAAAGCGGACAGTCACCTCATTGTTGGTAGAAGGGTAGCTGGCTTCTGGTGCAGCCACCTCTCTTCTCTCTGTCTCTAAGCAAACATCACTTTCACATTTTAGTCCTCCGTAGGTGAAAATTAGACACCCCAGGCTTCAGGGGAAACACGCCAAGCTCTCCAAGGGGTGCCCGTGACTCTCCCTCTCTCACTAGGCTTAACATAGGAGGGAAGAACTCCCCTTCATCCTGGGTGGGGCTGCAAGAATTGTACAGCAAACTGAAACTATCTGCAAAGCATCATCTCTCCAGGACTTTTACTTCAGGTTACTTACTAGAGAGGGTAGTGTGAGCAATAAAGAGAGCGCTCTAATGAAAATTAAATCCCTAAGGGGAGAAATGTTCTGCCAGATATTGTTTGTTGGTTATAAAGAAACATATTGAATACTGCCTAAGCCTCATATTTCTTGGTATCCAGTGACCAAACATCATTGAAATCTGTCTTTCAAGCAGCATTTGTGAGCATTTCAGGGCTCCAAAATTTGGTCAAGAACCAACACATTTTCTTTCACTCATTCATTCGTTTCTTCATTCATTTAAAAAGTGTTTATTGACCTTTCTTTCACTCGCTATGCACTCAGAGGACTAGCATATTGTCTCTGTTATTGAAACGTTCACAATGGTATCTGCCATTTTGGGGAATTCTGAGAAAGAAGCATTCAATTCTTTTTGAAACAGTTGTAAAGAGTTTCATGGAGGAATAAAGATTTGAAATCCTTATGTCTTCATCTGAAAGGCAAAACAAAACAAAATAAACCTTTTTGGATTGTAATTATTGCTGATTCTTTACCTCAAAGCTAGTAACGTCAAAAGCATAGTCTGAACTTACTTACCACCAACTCACTCTTTAACTCACTGCCATGAGGTTTCTGTTCCATCTCTTCAACGATGCCAGCGAAAGTCAGCAATGTCCTCCCAATCACCAAGTCCAATGGGCTGTTAATCATCATCTTCTTATTTGACCTTCCTATGATACTTGACACTATTGATCATTCCGTTCTTGAAAGTCTCTCTTCCTTTGACTTCCATGACAGTTTTCTCTTAATATTCCTTATTATTTCTTAGATTCCTGAGTTGGAGTCTGTTCTTCCACCCGCCCTGTAAATATTGGTGATTCCCGGGGTTCTGTCTTTGGTTAGTTTTTCTTCTCACTTTATAGTCAACCATTTTCATAGTCTCAACTATCATTATATAATGAGGTCTCATATCTAAATTTGTAGCCCACACTTGGCTTATTTCCAGGTCAATACAATTAACTGCCTCCTGGAAATCTTCATCTGGATTTCTTGGAAGTATTCAAGATAAAGACATCCCAAGTAGAACTCATCTCTGTCTTTATCTCTAAGTACATTCTTCTTTTTAGGATTCCTTTTCACTGGATAGTACCAATGACTCAAAACAAATCCTGTGAGTCATCCTGGAAAATTCCCTCCCTTTCACCTTCCAAATCCACTCACCAAGTCTTGTAAATTCTTCTTGTCATTTTTTCATCAATTTATTTTCTCCATCCTCTCTGCAACTCCCCCAGCTCAGGCTCCATCATTTATTTGACTGAAACATAGCTGAATTTCTTACCTCCAGTCCTGCTCTACTCTTGGTTAGCACAATTGCTCTTAAAACACAAATCCCCACACTAATAATCTGTCGTTAAAAAACCCTTAAGCACAATCCAGTAGTTTCAAGATAATGTTCTAAAATCTTCAATATGTTAATGCAAGGCTTTTCCTAAAATGACCTCTGCTTTCCTCTGTAATTTTATATCTTGATATGCTGCACTCCTGCATAGTATTAAACATTCTCTCCATTTGCATTCACTTGTCAGGCTGTGTCATGAATAAGCATTTTTGCTCCTGCTGTCCTCTTTGCTCAGCATTACTTTCTTCCGGCATCATCTCATCACATTAACCTGGTGTCAAACTACACCATTTTTAGGACTCAGAATTCCCACGGTGCCTCATTTTAGAGCAATATCTGGCCCTGTAGCAAGCAAAAATGATCCCAGATTCCTTTGTCTCTTTCCTGCTCTCCTCCATTTACCTCTAAGCACACTTCTCTGATATCATAAAATATCTTATTTTACTCATTTATGACACAATCTCTCTATCAGTATAGTAGGCAAAATCATGGCTCCCCAAAGATGTCTGCACGCTAATCCCCAGAAACTATGAATCTGTTAGGTTACATGCCACTGAGGAATTCAGGGTGCTGGTCAGCTGACCTTAAAACAGGAAGATCTGAATCAGCCACGTGGGCCCAAAGCAATCGCAAAAGTCCTAAAAGTAGAGGAAGAAGGAAGAAAAGTTAGTTAGAGAAGTAGCTTTGATGATGGAAACAAGGTTAGAGTGATGCAAAGTGAAGACTTTGAAGATGGAAGGGGGCTGTGAGCCAGAGAGTTCAGGCAGTTTCGAGGGTCTGGAAGAGGCAGGAGACAGATTCTACCCTAGAACCTCCAGGAGACATGCAGGCCTGCCGGCACCATGATTCTAGCCTGGTGAGATCCACCTCAGCTATCTGACCTCCAACTATCTGACCTCCAGCTATCTGACCTCCAGCTATCTGACCTCCACATATCTGACCTCCAGATATCTCGTTTGTGTTGTTTGTAAGTCACTAAGTTTGTGGTCATTTGTTAGAGCAGCAATAGAAAACTAATACCAGCTGCACAGTGCAAGTTCCTCAAATGTAGTTCCTCTGTGTCTAATGTCTGGCACATAATTAATATTTAATATTTTTATATCGAACAACTAAGCTTAAACCCTGATTACTGGGGGAATTTGAGGAGTTTGCCTACCATCTGTGCATGTGCAAAGCTTTGATGCATAAAACTCCAATTATGTGACAACTAGTTCTAACATAATGGAGTTGTATGTTATGCTCGGAGCTTTTGACTTTGCCTTGTAGGAAATGGGGAAAAAATACGATGTTTAAAATTAGGGCAGAACAGCTTGGTGTGAAGACAATACATAAGACACAGTCCATCCCTTGCAGGCATAGGTCTTAACGCTATTTCAGGAGATAAGAAATATGCATTTGAAAAGAAAACTAAAATAAGAGAACACATAAAAATAACACAAATGATGAAGGGATAATTTCATTCTGAGGTGGTCAAAGTGGAGATTATAGAGGCAAATGAACGTCAAGGCACATGAAGACATTGTAGAACCACAGGAAGAAGGTTGTCACACTGTACGCTTTTACAGCTGCATTTTTGGCCAGGCACATAAAGGTGAGATGATGATGCTGGAGACTTAAAAGAGACCTTTATGTATCAGTGAGCTAATAAATGCACCAGTGAATTGATGAATATTGAAAAGGGAAACTTGACTGACATCCTAGGGCTGTGCCTTTGGGGGAAAAAAGGCTTCAGATACGCTAAAGTTATTTTAGACAACTGTGATGATTCATTGTGCCTAAACTTTATATCAGGTCTGAACTTGGAGAGAGTAATCAATAAAGAACAACATGCATTTTCACTTGGGCCCCTAAACCTTCACCAACCGGCTCTCTCAAAGGGCAACAGTGTTTTCCTACTTTTTCCATTAAATGGCCTTGCCTCAGTCGTCAGACTAATTGCTCTGCAGCATCAGACACGGGACACTCACATTTCCTCAATTCCAGCCACCGTGATCTCCAAAGTGGATTACACCAGTTCTTTACCTCTCTTCCTCTGCAACCTCTCACCCTCAGCCCTTTCAGCTCAAAATTTGTGGGTACCTTTAGGTACCTGGCAATGTTGGGCTCCTCCTTGTCCAATCAAGAGATCTAGTCCACGTATATATATCGCCAACAGGAAAGGAAAGAAATATGGGTCCCTGAGGGAGTGGAGTAGGTAGGAAAGCAGGATCTGCCTGTCTCTTCCCCTTAATCAGAGGGTGAGGCTGCCCTCAGGATTAAAAAGGGCAAGACTTGCTGACAACTCTTGCAGGGTGCAGGTGTCTGTACTGCAGGGGTGGAAGCAAAGGAGAGGTAGTGTGGCATCGTGGCCCGGTAGCGGGGGCAAAGGATTCATGAGTGTTTTTCATAAATCAGATGTATGTCATGGGCAAGAAGAACTGGCTAAAGTCATTTCCTTCTGTCCCAGGAGACTGCCTGGAAGGTTTGTGAAACCTGGAGAGAGTCAGTATGGGACGCACAGTGCTCTGCCTCTTTCTCAGGGTTCAGTAGGAAGCGCCCATCAGAGCAGGCTCAGGGAAAAGCTCGAAGTGGCTTCCGGAGAAATAGACCACTTCACGCATCTGCCAGGACCCGGAAAACCCAGAGCCGTAGGACCAGAGTCGTATGTGGGTGAAAAATTTCTGCTCTGCTCTGGTCTCTGTGTTCATGCACCACCCCTCAGGGATCAATAACATGACCTCAAAACTCGGGGAAGAGGTTTTCCAGAGAAAGAGAAAAGGAATAGGCCACACTCCCCTCTGTGAAGACTGACCTTGAACAAGTCCCAGCTAAGGCCAGGAAAACGGAAGTGTATGTTTTGTTATTTACTGAACTGGGCATTCTAATTTCTGAAACAAGACTGAGTCTGGCAACTTAAAGTGACCACAGAACTTAAAGTGACCGCATTACTGATATTCAGTTTAGGTGACTGTCAACAACATCATAAAAGACCAGAACATTCGGGAACCAGCCCAGGTTTTCACACACAGGCAGAAGATAGTGAACGGGGGAAGAAAGTAATGAAGTTACATATGGGACCATCCCGCTAGTTGTGTTTGGTGGCTGGCTTTGGTTGCAAAAGCATCGTTATTCTTTAGTGATTTCAGAATGTTGTTTCTTTTCAAGTAACGCTGAGGATACTGACTTCAAAGCAAACGAGACTTGCTCTATGGGTATAAATATCTAGCGGAAATATCACGATTAATGTGTCAATAATGAGACCACGTCTCACGCCCTCCTCCCTCTCCCCTCTTTCCCTGCCGTGAGAACACAGAGGAGACCCACTGCAATCTGAGATACCTTGAGCATCGCACAGGGGTTGGCTGCTGAGACATCATCACCCACCTCCCCAGAGCCAGGTACCAGAACAATCGCTGAGTACCAGAGCAAATCCTTCTCTAATTATTATCATGATTTTTTTTTTACATGGTGACTATTAAAAAAACATCCTTTCAGAGTTCTCTGGCTTGTGGTGTTTAAATACTCAGAAAAATAATACTCTAAAGAACCCACTTGTTAAACAAACGTAGATACAATTTTCTCTGTGTTAGACCCTATATTAAGTAATAGTTGTTTAATGGTGAAAACAATAAAAATGTTCCCTGTTTTCACCAAGGTTACAGTTAATAAGAGAGGCCTCCAGGAGACAAATAAGGAAAAAGACTTACAAATTTTGTTAATTGCTGAGAAGGGAAGAACAGAGTCCTTAGAAATAATAACAAGAGAGAAAAAATTTTGAATAGCATAAAAATCGTGATATAACTAAAATCAGTCTTGGGTTATGTGGGTGGGTTAGTTGATACAATCACTTTGGAAAGCCATTCAACCCAGACGTATCAAGACCCTTAAAAAAAATTCTCAGGCGTTTTAAACTAGTGATTCAGTTGTAGAAATTTATTCTAAGAAAATGATTTGAAATGAAACTGAAGAGTTATGGGCCAGTATATTCATTGTGGCATTATTTAAAGTAATGAACAACTGCAAACAACCTAAATTTATAAAAAAAGGAATGCTTACATAAATTAGGGCAAATTTAAATGATGGAAAGTCATGCAGTCATTTACACAGCATACCTGTGACCTATTAAATGAATAACAATTTTATACATACATTGTATAATTCCAATTTTAGACACAGTAAATGAGAAAAATAGCATTTATTAATGACCTATTATGTGTAAGACCTAGAAACTATAGCAAATAATAGATGACTTTTACCTTCTTGATACTTTTCTGAATTTTCTACAATGAATATGTATTCTTTCTATAAGAACAAAAAATATAACGTTATAAAACAGAAAGGTATATTTTAAAAATGACTGAAAGGGAATAGCTACATATAAGCCATGAACACCTCCAGTTGAATGCTTAATCTATGTTTTTATTTAATCTTAAACTACTTTTGTTCTTTCCTAATTTTGTAAAATAGACATGTTTGGGGACATCAGCAATGTCTACCTAAATACCAGGCTTTTGAGTCAAATAGACTCACAATCCCAACTCTACCACTGAAAACCTATCTCTATGAGTTTGGACTAGCTATTTAACCTCTCTGAAATTGTTGGCACATCTGTAAAACAGATGCATTAAAATGTCTTGAAATTTATTTATTTATTTTTTTGGTGAATGAAATGAGAAAAATTGCATGACATTAAATACTACAGTTCTCCATAAAATAAGTCCTCTTTAAATCTCCTTCTCCTTCCTCTTATTCCCTGCTCCATCCCACTATATCAGTTTTTCTGCACTGGAAAAAAAAAATTGGTTGTTTAGTATTATAGTACCGGGCTAAATTTCAAGCAATAATATAAAAGCTAACATGCTTAACCAAATTTCACAGGTATCACTTGACAGAATTTACATCCCTATGGTTAGCTAATGTTAACATTTTTAATGACCATACAGTGGTAGAATTCCAATTTCAGTATTTTCTGGGGGAAATGGAAAGCTTGCTGAGTTGTTGCAAATGTGTCTGGTGACTATTTCAATTGATGTACAAATAGTATTCCATTTATGTTAGCAGAGTAACAGAATCTGAACTTCTATGTTCATTTTTGCAATCCATTATATCCCTTTAAGGTACTATCTTCTATTTCAGTTACACCCTTTTTGATCAACCAGCCACCGTGCAGAATGGAGAAATTATTATAGTGAAGCCGTAGAAAACAGTGACTTCCTCAAGTTTAAAGCAGGCCCACAATTATTCTCAGTAGTTCTGCACTCTTTCCCCTAAAGAGTCATTGTATATTCAGCTTAAATATTAGCTCACTTTCTATAATGGCAGTGCTCTTAAAAAGATTTTACGTAAGTGTCCTTGGGAAACTAGTTATTTAATGTTATCCTATGGTGAATTCTTTATTAAAATAAATACTCGTTACCAAATTTACCTTTTCTTATCTGGGGTTTTGTTTAATGAGCCACATCCGTATTGATTCCAGTTGAATGAAAAGACATTATTTCATAGGGCAGCAGAACTTTCTAAAGAGAGACAATTTCTTCAGTCGAGGCTTGTTAGTCTCTCCGTTCACCATGGCGGAACCTGGGTAGTAACAGATTGGCCCTGGATAGGGAGGGACAGGTCCAATAACTGACCTGCAACAATCCCTAGGTCTAGGCAGTCCAGTCCTATCCTGCTGTTGTTGCCGGAGGCTGGTAAGTGAGGTTCTAAACAGGGAAAAAGGTTCTAAACAGGGAACAAGGTTCAGGGTCTGGGAGGTCAGGGAGTCAGCAGGAGACCCCCCCCCCCCGCCCCCGGGGAGGGGGCTGAACCCCGGAGCAGGGGCTCTGGGCTGCTCAGGCTGGGCTTTTGCTGCCTCCCGACTGTCAACACTCCTAAATTTTCAACTGTTATTTCTGAACAGTAGAACATCATGGATTTCTGTATAATACAGTGATATGCTGGTAAATGTTTAAGAACCTGCTAGGAAGAAGTTTGGAGATGGGAGTGGAAGAAGCTCTTATTTGTGGCATTTGCTAATTTCTGTGGTGTAAAAATTCTCACCATAGCTGATTTCAAGCTGCTGGTGCAAAGTCATTGAACAGGGATTTGAGAAAAGACAGGGAAAATCAGCTCTCGTCAGCCAGTGTGAGTCGGTTGGGATCCATCACACCCCCATTTCATGCTTGGGACAATGTCATATGCTCTGGAACCTTCCTTCAAACCTTCTTTATTTTTCTTTTTAACCTCTGCCCCAACATGCTTATTGGCTTTTCTGTCTTCTTCCTCCCCCACTTCCTCTGTCCTAACCTCTCTCTCTCTCTCTCTCTCTTCCCAGTTATCTACAGGTTTCTCTATTTGTCTCCTAACAAATAGCAGGATTGTTTGTCATGTAGTTTTTTTTGTCCAGATTTTAGCACATTTGCTTTCCCTGAAACAATGAATTTTCATACTCCTGTCTTTTTTGATACACAGATTTTTTTTCTCCTAGTATGTTTTCTCAATCCCTAAGTGATATTAGGGCAGTTATTATTTTTCCACTCTTTTACACAATATGTGAATATTTTTCTGTTGTCTTTTGACCTTCATCCCATATACTATCATATGCAATCAATTAATCATTCAATAATTGTTAGGCAGAGTATTGGGCACTGTGCAAACTAAAACCAATAATGAGATGATACTTCTGGCTTAAAATTTAAGTGACAAGAAAAGAATAGCATACACTAAAAAGTACAGAACATTATAGGACCAAATATAAATAAGTATTAAATTACATGGTGGAGAACAGAGATTTCAAAACGACAGTCTCCAGAAATATTTTGTTTGGCTTCTATAGTGTTTTATAAAGTTCTCAGGCACTTCAACATGGTAATTTTACATAAGAGTTAGTTATGATAATTTGACTGAAAGAATCAGATGATTTGGGAACCCTAGGTTAAGGTAGCAATGCTTTAGGCTCATTATCCTCCCTAACCCCGTTGATCTCTTCTTGTCCCAGTACCTGGGCCAACCCTCCCTTCCCCTGGGCAGGATTCATGAAATCCTTGTTCAGCCCTTGTGTGCTCAGCATCAAGCCCGCTCTGCCTCCCTGCTGCTTCAGGGCTGCACCGTAGTCCTGGGAATTCGGCCTCTCCTTTTTTATTAGGAACAAGTCCTCATTTTCTTTGCCACTTTTCATATCTAGCCGGGCCACTCTCTTCTTCACCATATTTGCTTTATTCCGGTGACACCTAAAACCGAGACCTTGGTAGGGGGCCGGGAGCTGTCACCTAACAGCCTGTGGTGTCACTATGGGCTCTTGGCTAGATGGGGCACCCTGCTGTATCTGGTTCAACTACCTAATGACATCTGCCACTCAGAGCCACAGTGACACCTGCCTTCACTCTGGCTTCTGCTTTCCTCTGCATATCAGAGTACGTATTCTTTACATCATGGATGGCTCCCACCCCCTGCGCATCTGCCATGCTTCAGTGAGCATGGTGTGTGGATTGCAGGGCCTGGCCCTTCTCTGTGAGCTCCGAGCTACCACAGGTAATCTGCCAGTTCTGACCATCTAACAAAAGAGCACAGTCGGGTCTGCATGTGGTTGAACTTGGCTTGTGTGGAAATAAGTTTGGCACAGTTTCGGTGGGCAACATTAAGAAAGGGTACTAACCGCTTCTCAAGGGAAATATTAAATATGATTATACTGATACTCTTCATTAGATGAATGGGAATATGGAAATGCTTTAAACCTAAAAAGTGATTTTTTTTTTGACATAGACATAATCTTGATTCATTTATAACAAGGCCTTTGTGTTCATCTTATAAAATACTTCTCTCGTGTCCCTTTCTTTATCCCCTGCCATTTGCTGTTGAATTTGCCATCTCTGACACCTGTTCATTATTCACAATTCTGAGCATTGTCAGTGGGAGCTGAGAAAGAGAAAAGAATGAGAAAATCTTACTGCTTTCAATACGTATATTATGGATATTCTTCTTAAAAATATACCAATAAGCTACCTACACTCTCTAAAATGTTTTCCTCATAACTTTCAGCTTCACTTTTCCTTTCTCTTCTCTTTTTTTCCCTTTTCTTTGTTTTTATCCTTTTCCTGCTCTCCCCTCCTTTTCTTTGACCTCTGATGAGTTTTTCTTGTGTATTTCCTAAGTGCTTAAAACAAAAAAATCATCACATCAGATTCTACTATGTGGTAGTCAGGCAATAGGACTACTGAAAGTCATATGATGCTGTGAGAAATCCCAAATGGTGGGGTGGTGTATCTAGCACATTCATCTGTTGGAAGCAATACATTGTCCTTGGTGAACTATTCACCTATTCTTATCAGCATAAAACAATGTGTGTTATCACTAATACACATAAATGATTTCATAAATGTAAAAATACACAAATCCCTACTCAGGGCTACTACCTTGTATATTAAAAATTCATCCTTTCTTTACTATTATTTTGGTCCTGAGGAATGATCAAAATGTTTATATTTGGGGAAGATCATAGTGGGGCGAACAGTTACATAAAAGGAAACATACAGGAACTGGACCCAGTGCAAGTAACGTCCTTGGACAAAGTGATGGAGAATCGTATCAGTATTGTGCTCTATTTAATATTCTTGCTCAATGGACCCCTCAGGATCAGATATGTAGTGGTAAGGAGGAGAGAATTCAGAATGACAAGAATGATTTGTGAATCGAAGCAGCCAACAAAAGGAATGATGAGTGTGCTCAACCACACAATGCAGAAGAATAGAATAGTCTCTGTTTTAGAAAATGTGAATCAACAAAGAAGGAGGCAAAAAGCCAACTTCAGATAAGTGGAGACCATTATGCCCGATAATTATTCCAACTCACAGCTTTATATTACTTTATACTTTTCAAAAACAACCTTACTCATTACTTTTTAAGCAAACATTTTAGGTCAGAGGAAATTCTGTCTCATTTTTGTAGATGCAGAAACTGAGGCCTGAAGAAGATGCGTGTCTTACCCAAGGACAAGCGCGTGATGAATGTTGGAATACCGACGAACATCTGGGTCTACTGGCTCCACACATTTCTGCGCTGCTTCCCTGATGCTATTGATAAATAATGAAGACTAATTGGCTGCTGAAACCCAAAGTGCTAAGAGAATGGGATGGGTAAAGTACATGGCAATTATATAATGTAATGGGAAAAATATGTTCACCCTCTGCCATTGTTTTCCTGTTGAATCCTACTGAAGCCCAAGGCAGCCCATAGCTTGGGTCATTTGAAGCTGAAATTGAAAAGATGCTGTGAGGCCCAGGCCGCCTCTGAGGATAATGGAAGATAGACTGGGTGATCTGTTAAATGTGACTGGCTCAAATCTGGAGGATTCAAATGGCTCTTGTTGTATTCATTAGAAACAGGTTTGCTTAACGGTCTCTAGAGTTCCCCGAGAATGGAGCTGACATTTGCAAATGAAAGGCTTAGAAACTTTCTTCCCTCCATAATTCCCTTTTTCTATTGTTCCTGTTCCTTCGAGCTTTCCTCCTGGACGTTGGTAAATCTCCAGGAAATGCACTTGTGTTTTCTGTTGTCACATCTCATCAGTGCTCTGCTGGGGAGGCTGTGCGGGGGGAGGCAGGAGAACCAGGAAGAAGGAGAGAGTGCCCTGGGCTGAAATGGCAGCGGCATGCAAATGAATGCCAACTCTGTGAACATTTCCCGAGCAGTCACATTTTATTACAGCCAAATTATGGGATGCGATTCCTAGAAAATGGAAAAAGAGGGACCAAATTAAAAAAAAAGGGTGACCAGGCATAATTTATTCTTAATAGGCTCACTTGTTTCAATGGCAAGGGTGCCTACCATTGCCATTGTTTACATCCTTTAATAAATACTATGTATTTAAAACTATACTCACCGTCCTAGATAGGAAATAGAGGAGTGTATGTTCCCATATTCGTTCTCCATCCAAATCTTTTGTCCTGTTACCATCTTGGTCCTATTGTAAATCTCCAAGTTTGACCTGGGCAAGCAACTCTTCCAAAATGCTTTAGCCCAGAAACGTAGTCCCAGATTTTAGCACATTCAACTATGAATAAAGTCAGAGATCTGTCAATGACTGGACTCACCCTGGTGGCTATTTAAAAATACATATTCTTGGCAATCATTCTTTTGAAATTTTGATTTGCTGGGCCAGTGACGGGAAATTCTGATGCACAGCCAGGTTTGGATCCGTGGGGTAAAGCGTGTAGCTCCAGTAACACCAAACTAGTAAAGGTAGTTCACTACTGGGATAGTCTTATAAAACCATGCCAAGTGATGATTATAACTTTTTGAAGGATTAAATCTGGAAGAAAACATGAGATATAAACCACATGTCTGTAAGATGAGGAATATTTCAACATACAGAAGAACAAGGAGATATATTTATTTTACAGAAGTACTGAGAAGCTCATTCAAAAGTTATTGAGATGTGGTTCCTGCCTTCCGTAGGCTCTCAGTCTGCTAAGGAAAATGGCAGATAAGCATGTAGGTGGCAGATAATACAGCATATGCTAGGTTTGCTATGTGCACAAACAAAGAACTACCAGAATAGAGTAGGGACAGAAGCAGGCTTAGCTAGGGGGCAGAGGTAAAAGGCTTCATGGAGAAAATGACACTTCTGTTGAATAGAAAAGAATGTAAAGAATTTAGAGAGGTCAAGGTAGAATCCTGTGCCAAATATAAGAAAAAGCGCATGAAAGAGTAGAGATTTTTGAAAGTCCACAACAGTATTTATAATCTGCATAAAAGCCAGTGGTTCAGTTTGTTCATGGTACCCTGTTAAAAATAAACTGAAACAAAAGGCATAGTCTGACACCCAAAAGTAATTTTAAAATAATTTAAATTTAATTGCATATCTTGAAAATTTTTATGTAAATCAAAGCAAGGGTAGTCCATGTTTATAGTTCTTATGTTTACCTTTTGTTCCTGCTCCCTGCCCTCAAGAGTCCACTGCTGGCAGCTGAGATCATCGTCCCTGCTCCAATTCCCCACTCTCTGCCTTTACTGGAACTCATCCCTCATGCCTGTTCACTCTTTTTTAATCCTCATTCTTTAAGTTCACTAGATTAAACTATTCTATGAACTCTGCATTAAAAAATAAGATAAAAATAAAAACTTATTTATACTTTCAAACAAGATGAAATAACAGGAACTTGATTTACCTGCTTGTCTGAAACAACTAAAATGGTTAAAATATATGAAACAATTGTTTTCAAGACACTGGGCATCCAGCAAACAATGAAGTGACCTATGAGTGCCTTGTGTTGCTATCTGGAGAGAGTCTCTGGACCATGATACAGGAAGGGAGAGCTCACAGTGGAGCCAGGTGGACTCCCCGAGCTGAGGAGACACAGTGGAAAGACGAGGAAGGTGAAGGTGGCCAGAGTTGACAGAACAGAGTCCAGAGGAGAGAGAGCTGTGCAGAGAGGGGACTGAAGAAGTCTGCAGAGGGTAGCACCCCAGTATTCAGCTGGTATTGACCAACATATGTTTGTGAGATAACTATCAAAAGATTTTGGGGAAAAAAAACACCTAAAAGAATTAAAGGTAACATGCTTGGTGCTCACACAGATCCAGGAAGTACACCTGGTCCCACTGATAAGACCAGAAAACCTCATGATTCATGAAGGATTAAGTAGAATACACAGAAAGATATTGCCTGAACAGTGCAAAATAATTATTTCTAGATTAAGCACAATCTAGGTGCTCCTTAACACATCTTAGAAGCAAGACTAGAATTAGCAGACAAGTCTATTAAAAAAGTTACTATAATTGTATTCTGTATGTTCAGAATCTTAAGTAGAGACATGAAAGATATAATAAAATACCCAAATCAAACTTTAGAGCTAAAACTACAATGTCTGATACACACACACACACACACACACACACACACACATACACACAGGGGCTTAACAATAGATTAGATACTGCAGAAGATACGATTAGTAAATGTAATAAAATAGTAATAGAAACCTTCCAAAATTAAACCCTGGAAGAAAAAATAAAAACACAATTAAAAGAACATTAGTGAGCTGTGGAAAAACTGTAAGAGCCGTAATATACATGCAAATGGGGTTCTTCGAGGAGAAGGCAGTGGGAAAAATACTTGAAAAACTAGTGGGCAAGAATTTGTGAAACCTGATAAAACGTGTAATCACAGATATCAAAGAAGCCCAATGAACCCCAAGCTCAAGAAACATGAAGAAAATTACACTAAGGCACAACGTAGTCAATTTGCTAAAACTATTAATACATCACATATAAAAGATCAAAGATATTAATAAACGTGGCAGCAGATTTTTTGACAGAAACAATGCAAACAAGAAGACAGTGAGGCAATATCTTCAAAATGCTGAAAGAATAAAAGATGTCACTCCTGAATTCTATATTCAGTAAAAATATCTTTCAATATGAAGGCAAAATAAAGACTTTTTAAGACACACAATAGTTGAAACTATTTATCATTGATACACAGACTGTACAAGAAATGTTAAAGTTTTTGGAGAAAAGGAAAATGACACCAGATGACAATTTGAATCATAGCAAAGGAATGAAGGACTGACTCTAGAAACAGCTACAACATGAGTAAATAAGAACTTTTCATATTATTTACACTTGTGAACAATAATTAACATTTAAACAAAAAATCAATGTAGTGTAGAGTTCATAACATGTGTGAAAGTGAAATGTATGACAATAATAGAGTAAAGGAGAAGAAGGGAGAAATTGAAGGATACTGCCATAAGGTTCATTTATTATATTTGAAGCAGTATACTGTTACCCATAGGTATACTGCAATGAGTTAAAGATATGTATTATAAACCCTGAGGCATCTTCTAAAATAACATGGTGGAGATTTATTACTAAAATCCAATAAAAGAGAAAAAATAAATTTAAAAAGTCAGTTAATCCATAAACATGAAGATGTGCAGATGTCTTTATTAAAGAACGACTTTTGTTCCTTTGGGTAGATGCCTAATAGTGCTATTGCTGGATTGAATGGTATTTCTATTTTTAGCTCTCTGAGGTATCTCCAAATTCTTTCCCACAGAGGTTGCACTAATTTGCAGTCCCGCCAGCAATGTAAGAGTGTTCCCGTCTCTCCACATCCTCGCCAGCATTTGTTGCTTTGGGATTTTTTTGACACTACTAATGGACGCAGTGAGCAAAATCATAACATGTAACCAAAAAGTTTGTACCCTGGTAGTATCCTGAAAAAAAAAGTCAGTTAATCCAAAAGAAACCACCCTGAAATGCCACTCCTTCCCTATTAGAATGGCTAAATTTGAAAAGAATGATCCTAATCACAAGTTGGCAAGGCTGTAGAGGAACTGGAAGTCTAAAATGGTACAACCACTTTAGAAAAAAAATGGCAAAGTTAAGCAAAAATCTACCATGTGTTCCAGCTGTTTCATTCCTATGCATTTACCTGAAATAAATGAAAGCGTATGTCTATAAAAGACCTGAATACAGATTTTCATAGCAGCTTGATTTATATTAGCCTCAAACTGGAAACATCCCAGGTGAGTATTGTGGCCTATCTGTACAAAAAAATTATAAGATGACAATGCTACAGCATGGATGAATCTGAAAATAATTATGCTGAGTTAAAGAAGCCAGAGTGAAAAAGTATAAGCTTCATAATTACATTTATACACAATTCTAGAGAATTCAAGGCATTCTATGTGCTAGAAAGCAGATAAACGGTTTCCGGGGTTGGGGGGGTGAGGAGTAGGCGGAGGGTTTCCCAAGGGCTTAAAGCAACTCTGGGTGTGTTCATTGTCTTGATTTGATGATGGTTTCATGGGAATATATACGTATGTCAAATGTATCAGATTATATACTTTTAATATATTCAATTTATTGTATGTAAGTTATATATGAGAGAGAGAGAGAGAAACCAAATTCAGAGTTCTTGCTGGCTCGGTAAAGCCAAATGCCAGACTGCACACATACACAGGTGCTGTGCCTGCCACATGTAAATGTCACTGCTCCTTAGATCAATGGCTTTCCGGTCATGTGGGTTGTCCAGAGAGATTTCCGTACATCTGCGGGCCCGAGGCTTCCACACAATTAAGTCTAGGAGTCAACTCAAACGCACTTTAAAAGTGCCCATCAATCCATGAGTGGATTAATAACATGTGGTATATGCATACCGTGGAGTTCTACTCAGCTATAAGAAACAATGGTGGTACAGCACCTCTTGTACTACCCTGGATAGAGCTGGAGCCCATTCTACTAAGTGAAGTATCCCGAGAATGGAAAAATAAGCACCACATGTACTCACCAGCAAATTGGTTTCCCTGATCATCACCTAAGAGCGCGTTTAGGAATAACATTGACCGGGTGTCGGGCAGGTGTGGGGGAGGGGAGGGGATGGGTGTATACATTCAGAATGAGTGCCAGGCGCACTGTCTGGGGGATGGACACGCTTGAAGCTCTGACTCAGGGGGATGGGGGAGCAAGGGCAATTCAAGTAACCTAAACTTTTGTACCCCCACAATATGCTGAAATAAGAATAAAAAAAAAGATGAATTAAATAACATCACTCTTTTCTGCAGTCCCTGAATTCCATAATGCTTTGGCTGAGATTGCAGGTGTGCCATTTGAGCATAAAACCATGCCCCGTCCATCCCATAAAGCACACACCGTTCTGACCCTTTGTCCGTGCGGTGGTGCCTGCCCCAGGGCTCCGTCTCCCTGTTCTCTAACATCATCCTCAGCCCTGGGGGCTCCTTTTACTCACTTTTCAATGACGTTCTCTTCTCCCAGGGATTTGTTTTCAGATTTTCACTTCATTCTTACAGTTTCTATCATTGCCTTGGTTTTGATGAGAAGCTCTTTTTATTTATTTATTTTTATTTTTTTTATTTTTTTGAGACAGAGTCTCCCTTTGTTCCCTGGGCTAGAGTGAGTGCTGTGGCGTCGGCCTAGCTCACAGCAACCTCAACTCCTGGGCTTAAGTGATCCTCCTGCCTCAGCCTCCCGAGCAGCTGGGACTACAGGCCTGCGCCGCCATGCCCGGCTAATTTTTTATATATATATTTTTAGTTGTCCAGATAATTTTTATTTATTTCTATTTTTAGTAGAGACGAGGTCTCGCTCAGGCTGGTCTTGAACTCCTGACCTCGAGCCATCCACCCGCCTCGGCCTCCCAGAGGGCTAGGATTACATGCGTGAGCCACCGCGCCTGGCCGAGAAACTCTTTTTTAAAAAATCAAAAACAAAAACAAAAAACTGTTTCAGGTCTCATGAAGAATTTTATCTTAAAACTTTCTATCTTGGGGAACCGTGGCTGTCCTAACTCCCCATGGTGTACAGGGGTACAGAAGTCAGGGCCACAGCAAAACAACTCACCCCAGATGGTTTAAATTAAAAGTCATTAACGAAGGGACAACTTTCAATGAAGAAATAAAACAAAAAGGGATGTTCAGAACCATGGATGTGAGATTGCCCTTAGAGAATTGAGCAAACAGCAAAGAAATATCCAGATTTTTTCTCCTTCCTCCTTCCAGGCTCCAGTGAATTCGTCCCATTGTCAGCCGGCAAAAACAACACGAGTGATGTCTGCAGAGGTCCTCCTTCTGGGGCCCTCAACGTGGCAGAGAAACACAAAAATGGAGCTGGCAGGTAAAATAGCAAATAGTTAGTGCAGAGGGTAATTCTGAAAATTTTCCCTCAGCTCAGATATGTCTCCTGTCTCTATTAGACAGCTGCTGTATCATGAGCTACAAATCAAGGCAGATTTGTGAGAGGGCTTTAAAAAAGAAGCATTTCTTCAACTAATATTTATGAGGAAAATCTGTGAAAGCCCAGCTGTAGGTGCTGCGGGAACAAAGGAATGAACATGGTACATGTTCTTGTCTGCAGAGGTTACATTTTGGTCATGGAAGACATACTCGGTCCTCTATAAAAGGCAATTTATAGTAAGGCCTTTAATAGAGGTAAAGGTAGTAGCCACTGGAGAACGGGGTGGGGGTGGAAATCAATGTCATCGGTCCTTATTCCTTTTGTCACAGCCCCCTGGTCCCCTCAGCTCTCTACAGGTGGGATCACTGATGTCCCAGCTTACGCGCCCAGGCCTGTTCAGTTCCGAGTCAATCCTAAAAGAAGAAATAATTTACCCGTAACATCTGCCCCACTTCTAACCCAGTTGGACTGAAAATTGTCATGGTCACAAACTCAGAATTCACTGGCTCACATAAAAAAATTAACATAGGCTTTAACTTGTTGGCCTTTCACTGAGGCCAAAGACCTTGTATCTTTGAGGATCAGACCAGCCTTCGGCACCAAACGAGTGCCCAAGTCACCTACTCTCCGCCTTTGCCTCTCTGTACGTACCTTTATTCCTTAATTCCTTTCTGAGCGCCCACACTATGCCAGAGACTGCGCTAGAACCTGGGGGTGCTGTGATGACAAAGACACACAGAGACTGCTCCTGTCCTCACGAAGGTAACATTCTTGTGGGAAAGACGGATTGAAGTAAATAAACATGTGACGGTATTTCAGACAGCCACAGCATCGTAAAGGACAAAAGCAGGACCACATGATCGCGGGTAACTGAATGTGCGTTGCACAGCCAGGACAGCTGTCTCTGGGACGATTGCCGTCAAGCTGAGACCTGGGGGACAAGAAGATACTGAGCCTGAAAAGAGCCGAAAGAGAGTGTTGGAAGAAGGGATGACAACGAAGGCCCCTGAAGGGAAACAGAGCCTGCCCTGCCTGGGGCACAGAAAGGGACCACTGTGACCAAAATGTGGTGAGAGAGGAAGAGGTGGGTCTGGAGACATAGAAGGGAGCTAAATGGCACAAGATCCTCTAGACCAGAGTAGAGATTGTGAATTTTATTGTAAGTGCTAAGTATTTTAAGCCCGAGAGTGACATAAGTTGGCTTCGCAGGGAATCTGGATAAAAAGAGCAGACCAGAGAGGGTGCGATGGTTGTTGTTTAGGCGAGCGGTGATTGTGACTTTGCCTGGGATGGGGCAGTGGAAAGAAAGTGGAAAGAAAATATTTCGGTTGTAGACCAGTAGGATTTATATAAGTGGAACCGGGGGTGACGTGAAGGAAAGAAAGAAATCAATGTTGCCTCTCAGGAATTTTTCACCCAAAGGAGGAATCTTCAGTGTCCCTGAAAAACTGTCACCTGGTTTTGGCTAAACGTGCCCAGTGCTGGGGCTCTCAGCGCTTTGTGGGGCTGTCCACCCAGCACGCTGCAGGGCAGTTCAGTGGTCATACTGTCCTCTACCGTCCATCAACTATGTTACTCATGTGTTTTCTAAAAGGAAATTTTGAAACTTAAATACATAATTAATTCAAACTCAATAGTCGTTTGTGTTTTAGATATTTATTTCTATAAACTGCCCCTGTAGCTGAATTCTAGTTTTTCTCCAGGTGTCCCCAGCTCTACATGCAAAGCTCTAAGGAGCCACGTGGAGGCCACGGCAGTGGGTGGAGGGCCCCCCTCCCCCTTGCCTTCTTCCGGGTGTGGCTCAGTGAGGGGCCTTTGACATTGTCACCATGGTGGTCCCCTTCGACCTTGTCTCTGAGCCCTTCTTTACGCCAATTGCTACTTCTGTAAAAGGGAAGAGGTGATTGAAGGAGTTTCTCTTTTATTTGCGATAGATGCCAAACATTCACAGGGGGACCGTTCTTTGCATTATGTGAAGAGGGTGATGCATAAAAGGAAAGTACAGAAGCATGCTATAAAAATAACAATAAAAATAATATTTGTCAAAGTTATTATAAAATCCGATGTGGGTTTGCTTTGTGCACAGGAAAGTGTATTCTGTGTTTTACCTGGTGATTGGGAAAATGTGTGATTTTATGATTGTTCTAGTAAAGTAGATGGTTGCAAAGCTATACTGCAAGCAATAGTGAGAACTTACAATTTTTTGTGCCTTTCATCCCCAACACTCCAGAAAACTCCACGCATTAGGTGTACAGCGTACGGTAATGCACGGTCAAGATGTGCATGTGAGAGAGATCGTCAGGCAGGTGGATTCCTTCACGGGGGGAGCCGGATCTGCTCTGTGTAAGGTGGAGGGGCTCAAGCCGAGCAGTGGGAATGATGCTGCTTGCTGTGTGCTGTGCGTTCGTTAGCAGTCCGACAGCCTGCTTTGTGTGGTGCACTTTCTAAGGACGGCGAGATTAAGTGATGCAAACTCATGCAGGGCTTACTTAATGTGCTTGATAAACCCAGAGTATTATTCATGGGCGTTTCATGGATGAGCATCCATCTGGGTGAGAGGGACTAAAACAGCCCAGAGGAGCAGCTGGAGTGAGCTGGAAGACACTGGAAACGAGGGGGCCCTGGGGAGGGCAGTGGAGTTTCCGATGGGCACAGACCGGCTCACGTTGTTCCCCTGCGTGTATTAGTGTGTAAATGCTACACACGAATGGATGCAGAGAGCAAACACAGACACTGCACAGAAAATACATCTGATTTTATTAGGAGCCGAGACTACAATTTAACTGTAATGGTTGTCATAGGACAAAAAAAGTAGTGGGTTGAATGAAAAGGTTGGTTGGTTTCAATGGTCATTTCAGATCATCGGGGTCACATGGTCTATTGTTTGGCGTTTGCTTCCTCGTCATGGCTTCACCAAGAACGGCCAGATGAGTAAGTGACACATGAACCCGATTCCGTCTCTTGTGACTAAAATTCACCCGCTGGGCTTACTCGCTTTTAGGAAATGGAGTAAGAGGCTAGTTTTCCTAATCCTTCTCGATCTATATTGATACTATGCAGAATTAGAGTCTAAAGTTCTTTATTGAATAGTTTATCTAATATGGAGCCACTGTTTTATCAAAGCATGTCTTACCCCTCTTCTCAGCTTCATCATTTTTGTTGGCCAGTAGACAGTCTGGTTTTTATCTTAATGAAATTGGAACAGTGTTGGTTGGTCTTTCTCAACAGTGCGTGGCGGGCTGTGCTCACATTACATCCCGCTGAGCTCTCATTCACCTTCACTCTCGCCCTGCACGTGTGCTGATAGATTCTGCCAATTCAGAAAACTCAGGTCAAAAATCCCTGTTCCGATCAAACACAGTCATCTGCAATTCTCAAATGCCCAGTCTGGAAATAGGCAGGATAGTGCTGCACTGTGTGAGTTTAGCCATTCACAGGGGGCACTCGCTTCCTGCAGCTTCTACCATGGGACAGTCTTTCATTCATTTATTAGGAGGAAACGGACAATTCATGGATTAAATGTGCCCTTGTCTCGGAGATATACAGTGAACTATTTTCAGATGATACGCTATGCTTTCGGCGTTTGTTTCACTGTGTTCCTGCGGTAGGGGGAGACGGTGGTTAGAAGTACAGCTGAAGGAAGACTGGCCTTGCAGTGATACTTACTGGATCTGGATGGTGGATAAAACAGGTTCATTATTCTATCATCCTTATATTTGCAGATAGTTAAAATATCCATAATAAAAATTTTTGAAAAATGCAAGTGTTCTGGTGGAGCTGGAATCAGGGTAAAATACTGACTTAATGTTACACAAAGGCAGATTTTACCAACAAGCTGCATGGTGACACCACTCATCGTCCTGCCTGTCACAAACGTCGCTAATGAAATGACCCATCCCAGCACCTCCCCCTCACGACCTCCCCGGTGCTGTGGTGAGAAGGATTCTGAGGCAGACGTCAGGCAACCGCTGCATGAATTGCTTGCATTTGGCAAGTAGGATGATAACTGTTTGTCATCCTTATACTAAGATGTAAATGAACCTAAGCGTGATTCCTCCGTCTCCCCCAAGAGGTAGGAGTGATGGTGCTGGGTGACTGAGGAAGGCAAAAAACGGAAATGGGAATATGAAGAAAAGTAAGAAATATACCGGAAGAGATTGCAGGCACTAAAGAGGAATTGAAGACAATCGTCTTAAAAATGCCTCCTAGACTGGCACAATCAACGGATTTTGGGGTCTTGGGACACAAGGACCCCCTCACTGTGCCCAAAGGGATGGTTAATGGTTAATGGTCTAGGACTAAGGTCTTAATGTTTTTCTTCTCTTTTTATTTACATAATTTTCAGTCTCCCCAATTAAGATATTTTCATGAGCTGTTTGTTAGAAAAAGTCAAATTCCAACATCTAATGTGTGAAGAGAAGATACAGGAGGAGAAAAGGAAATTAATCTGTTTTGAGTCCTGACTAGAGGTCAGGCACAAGTCTTGGAATTTTGTGCACAATGAACTACTTCATTAACATGCAGAACAGCTTGAAATCACTGAGTGCCCTCGATGTGTGTGTGGACTGAATTTTCACTTGACTTTCATCTCCAGATAATTCAGCTTAAGTGTGTATATTATTAATAAAAAAGGGAAAGAACCAGAAGTAGGATATACCACGTGGCCTGTATAAACCTGTCTCCTAACACAGCCCTGCAGCAACATGCCATTTAAGAGAATATTGAATGACCTCCAGAAGCCTTGAAGAATAAGTCTGTACTCCATGCCATAAACGTGTTATACACGTTATACATACAGGGTGTCCCACCATACAGAAAACTGAAATATTCTTTTAAATTCATCTTTAACCATGTCTTCTTTCTTAAGAAGTTTTATCTCTCTCCCTGCATTCTTTGTTCCCCACCTCCACAGACATTGTCTCATCATTCCTGTGTCTCTCTGTCTGCTTTTTCCAACTGCAAACTGCACCTTCAAACACTGTGCTTTGACGCGCGGCCTCTCTGCTGGGAGAACCCTTGGGGAAACGTAGTCTGATCTTTGTTATGATGCCTTTTATCACAAGAATCAGACTTATTGGAGTTCTGAAGAGTAAAGTTCTGCAACTTGCTAAAAATTTAATTTTTTTTCCTATACCCAGAATGCTGCCATCATTCCTGTTGTCCAAAGACTTCTAGAGTTAGTGACCATCTGGTCTCTTCTTTTGGAAACCTAAGATGTGGAAGAGAGGTGTGGGAAGGCAACAGATACTCCCCTGCCCCCAGGACCTAGGTATGGAAGCAGATGGAGTTGGCCGATATCTGCTGCCCAAAGCTAACGTCCAAATCCTGGGCAAGGTGAGGGCAGACCCATAGCTCTGGGACAGGTGTCAAGGAGAAAGTGGCGTTCACTTCGAGGGGCAGGGACAGTCTAGAAAGCCAGAGACAAGCCAAAACACCAAGCTCAAGGTATGCACAGGGAGCTAAAATAAATCCCCTCAAAATGGAGAAGCCAAAGTAAGGTGATAATCATGTAGATCTGGAAGAAGAACCTAGAAGGGTCCTTGAGACAACGGTTTTGGGGTGTGTGTGTGTGTGTGTGTGCGCGCGCGCGCGCATGTGTGTGTGTGTGCATGTGTGTGGATGTGTGTGTGTGCATGTGCATGTGTGTGTGCATGTGCATGTGTGTGGATGTGTGTGTGCATGTGCATGTGTGTGCGTGCATGTGTGTGTGCATGTGTGTGTGCATGTGCATGTGTGTGTGCATGTGTGTGTATGTGTATGTGTGTGCTTGTGTGCGTGTGTGTGCATGTGCATGTGTGTGTGCATGTGTGTGTGTGCATGTGTATGTGTGTGTGTGTGTGTGTGTGTGGTGTGTTGCAGTGGACAGAATTAATCCAGGACCTAGCAATCACCTTCACCATGTTTTGGACCCTAGGGTCTTGTCCCTGTGTCCTTTCTCTTCATTTGCTGAGCCCTTTCTGGATTGGGGCTGGCTCCTCTTGGCACCGACATATTTATTTTCCTGTCTTCCCCAAAGTCGTCAAGAATCAGTGATTGTATTCATGAAAGAAAATACTTTCTAGGCTTAGGAACATTTGGGAATTTTTATCCAATTTTTAATTGAATATTTTATGTGTTGAATGAGTGATTATAGGACATTTTAAGATCTTTAAGTATGGTTGTGAAGGCCTTGTTGCAGCTGGTTTTATACATGGAGGTGATTGAGTAACTCATACTGGGAAAATTTACCTCAGACTATATCAAATGGAAATTTTAATCATGAATCTTTAATTGTACTGCAGTGGCCTTCTTTGTGGTATTTGATTCTAGTATCCCTATTTTCACGTGCATGTGCCCATCAGAAATAACACAAGATTTCATATCTTAAACGTAGCTGTTCTTTGCTTGTCATTAAGTGTTCTCAGGGTATAGAGAAATAAAATTCTATAATTAAAGTGTTCAGAAGCCTATTTCAAAGGATTACTATATACAATGTCATTTAAAATAATTATATATTTTTAACAAGTGCTGTATGTATGCCAACAGTACCACTGATAATGCCTACCTTATAAAATCTCATATTTCAGCCTAGGTTCTCCAGAAGCAGATACTGAGATAGGATTTGTGGCATAGAATGTTTCCTAGGGGTTAATATGTGTGAAAAGAAGGGGAGAGAAACAATATTCGGCAGAGGAAGAAGGAAAACTATGATACAGCCTAACAAAGCATCTGGCAACCTGGCAGTGAGCTGTGAGTGAGTATTGCCTAACAGGGTGTCCCGTCCCTAGTGCTGTACTGATAAATATTAACAACTAGCTTCCTGGGGGAAAAGCACTTATTTGTATTTCATTATATAAATACTCTTATCAGAGCTGAGTTCAACCTCACAACTTGATGTCACTAAGCAGGGAATTGAAAGAAAATGGACATACTTGGATTTTTCAAGATGGCACTAGCTGACTCCAGCACACAACGAGCCATGTCAGATTAAAATGGTCGGGCTTCATACACTTACTTTGCTCAGTCACTGGAAAAGGTTGTTGTGTGAAGGACATTACCTTGGGTGATTCCACTTTCTACGACTGAGACAGAACTGGAATGAATTTTTGACTGCATTCCTTTCAGTGGGGCAGCAGGTCCTTCTTTGCAGGGTGATCCGGAATAGACATCTATCTGTCTACCACATGTCACTCCCTATACCATTCAAATCCCCTCTTCCATGCAATGATGTTGTAGCTTGTAATCCAGTGGGACTTGTGTGCCCTGAAAAATGTGTGCCACCTTTGAGAATCAGGATCTATAAGCCTGCAGAGCTCAGAGTTTTAGGGACACAAAGCATGAAGTCCAGTAGATTATTGGATGTGATGGTGAGCCTATGTATGCCTCAACCCTTTGGTGCCTGAAGCTATATATTCTTTTTATTAGATATATATCTTATACTGTGTTTTGGTTGATGGCACTACATTGTCAAGAACAAAGGCTGCCAATCTTTTTTTTTTTTTTGTAATGGGTCAGATAGTAATTGTTTTAGAATTTGTGGGTCTTATGGTTTCTGTTACAACAACTCAACTCTGTCATTGTAGTGGAAAAGCAGCCATAGACAATGTGCAAATAAATACACATGCTGTGTTATAATAAAACATTTATTTACAAAAACAGATAGTTGAATGGATTTGCCAATCCCTGCTCAAGAGTGTAACTTCTGAGCTGGAGCTGCAACTGTACCTCGGTGGGCCATTCCAGCATTCTATGAGACCAGCTGTTTTTGGGAACCTATGGGACATGACCATGGGCTCCCACGTTCACGTGCCTATTCTCATACTAAGTACACTGTGAAGTGAGTCCCATGCTCGGTTAGGTCCCAGATAGTGGTGCTGGCTGAGTCTCTGTGAACAAGAAAGGCAAACCCATGTGCTGAGTAAGAGTCCTTATGAAGACAGACCAGTGGCCCTTTTGAGATATCTGAGACCCAATGTAATCTACTTGTCACCAAGTGGCCAGATGCTATCTTAGAGAAATAGTACCATATTGAGGGTTCAGTGTTGGTCTCTTTCACCATCAGTCTGAACTTTCAGCCACAGCAGTAGCTGGATTAGCCTTTGTAATTGGGAATCCATGTTGTTGAGCCCATGCATAGCCTCCCTCTCTATAACCAGGCCACTTTGCTCAAGTGCCCACTATGTGCTGAGTCATTTGACATACTTGGCTATTTAGTGCCTCTGCTGTGGTGGATGCTCTTTGGCAGATGTTAACATGTGAAGATATCCACACTTACCTTCTTTCACATGTCTCCGTCCAAGATTTCTTTGTCTCTAGTAGTCCAGTCTGTTTCCTTTTAGGGCCCTGACCATTGGGTCAGGTTATTCACCAGTACTGAGGATTTCTTATATATTCTAATGTTGGACCACTTCTCTTTTAACACAAAGTGCATAAACAGGTACACTGTTTGAGTAGTCACCTGTTGAGATTTCCTCTTGCCATTGTATTTTGGAACCATTCCTGAGAGAGGCTATTGTGAGGCTGCTGTTCATTTTCAGCTTACTTCCAGTTACTAAAGTCACTCTTCCATAGACCAAGCTTGGTTTTTCCTTTTCCTTTCAGAATCTTTAAAGATCCACAGATGTAAACTGAGGCAGGGGCATTGGCAAAAGAGTGGTAGATACCATGGTGGCTCTGCAGACCCCTTGGTCCTGCTTGAGCTCAATTTCAGAGGTGCCACGTCCACCCCACACTAGATTGCTGCTGGGTCCATTGACTTCAGGACTTGGTGTGTCTGACAAGATCCGGCTCATTATGGGAAGTTCCAGCTGCACAATCACTGGTATCTCATGGTCAGGCCTCTGTTCTACTAGGGCAAAGTAAAGTAACAAGACAGCAATTGCTTTTCAAAAGTATGTAATTCTCTTCTGTAGAGGGCAAAGTTCTGCTTTAGAATGCCAGAGAGCCACAATGGGATTTTCTCACAAACTCCACATAACATCTTTTCCCAACACTGATGGATACTTCTAAGATTATAGGAGCATGGTTTAAGTGGCAAGATGGTTGGCACCACAGCCTGGGCACACCAGAAACCTTCTCCTGCTCTGGGCCTCACTCAAAGCTGGTAGCCTCTGCATCACTCTATATGTAGTTCAAAGCCACATTCCTAGGTGTGGAATATGCAGCCACTGGGACCTGAAGGTATCATACTTCATTCTGGACGATAGGAAGTACAAGATGCAATAAGTTGTCTTTAGTTTGAAGAGAATGGCCTGGCCCAGCTCCAACTACAGATCACACATTACAGATTTTACAGAGGTATTTGGCCCCTGAATCTTCTTACGGTTCCTCTACCAAATTCTGAAATACATGTGCTTTCCTAAAGCCACCAATGTGCTGGTCACCTCTTGTTCATCTGATCCAATCAGCATAATGTCATCAACATTAATCAATGTGATTTTCTGTGAGACATCAATATGTTCCAGTGTTCCAGATATCTTTGGACCATGTCATGAAAGTGAGAGTGGGAGTTATTGTATCTTCAGAACAAAACTCTAAATGCATAATTTTATCCATTCCATATGAATGCAAGTTGCTTTTAATTCCATTTTTATTTGGGATAGAAAAGAATGTATTCACCAGATTAATGGCCACATGCAAAACACCCAAGTTTGTAACAATCTGCTCTAGCAAAGACGACCACATATGGCACAGTGGTTGGGGCTACTACCTAGTTGAACTTGCAGTAGTGTATGATCATCCTTCAGGATTTATTCAGTTTCTGCAAAAACTAGGTGGTTAATTAAGGGGGATATGATAGGAAACAATGCCCCATGTGCTTTAATAGTGGCACTTATATTCTTTATTCCCTCAGGATGAGACTTTGCTTTTGATTTACTATTTTGAGTAGAGGAAGGTATGACATTCCACTTGGCATGTTTCACGAAAATAGTTATTACTCATTGGTCAAGGACACAATGTTTGTTTTACACTGATGCCAAGTATGCCAATCCTATTTGTGCATGCAGGGACAGGGGAAGTGACTACCTGGTGAGTCCTTGGATCTAGTAGCCCCACAGTATGCTGGTCCTTAGCCAAGACTCTATTTCATACCTGACCACCATATCTCCATTCTAATGCGGGCCCAGATGATCCTTCAGGTCTGTAGGTATCAATGTCAAGTTCACTGTGTTCAACAGTCTTCAGAATGTCTGGTTATTTCTCTTTCCCAGCTGTACATAGCCATAGGTCCTTTGGGGAAAGGAGCAGTGGAGTTTCTACTGTGTATATTTGCCAAGAATGCAGGATTCTTCCTCCTGGGGACTCAATCACCACTTCAGTTAACAAGTTCTTAATCTGAAAAGTGGTTCAAGTCTGGAAACTGTGTGAGGAGCCATGACGTTTTATTGCAGTGGCCTCAACCTCTTGATCATTCATCCCTGATCTCTGTTGCTAATACAAACTCTTACTCTTGTCAGTTGCCCATCTGTTTTCACCTGTCTTCCCTCTGTGGCACGGTATTCAATTAACCATCTTCACATCTCACTGTGGGCCAGGCGTCCTCAGCTGCCATCCAGACTCTGCCAGTGTGTGGTTAAGTGGGATTCTTTGGTTTCTGGCAGTGAAGTGCTGTTTCTGGCCTCTATTTTCTTGGGTGTTCCAGTGTCTTTAACAGGTATGCTGTACTCCCTCGCTCTACATTATACTTAGCCCTTTACCTGCCTGTCTTCTTCACTAGGTTGAAAGTAATGGGAGGTTAGGCTACAGCCACCAGGGTACTCTCAGCACCTGGTAAATTCCCTGGTAATTATGAGGCCCTCAATAAATGAAATAACTGGAATGAAGATTATTCCTTGCAGTGCATGGGTTTTGTGACATCTATTTCCAATCGCTCCATGATTTAACATTTATTTCCTGGGTCTCAGGTATTTTCCATGGGATAAAGGATGCAGACTAAGTGATCTGTGAAATATGATGTACTCAAAAAGGTACTTCCCAGATCCTCCTTTTAGGAAGGACTTGCAACCCAGCTGGAGATGCGCTGGCTGTGATAAGTGGAGTAAAGGCCTCCCTGCCTCTAATGAACTGCAGAGTTCATACACCAGCAAGAGCTGGAAAGTGTGCCTGGGACTGGAATCTGAGGGTGCTAGATCCAGGATGCCGGAACAAAAATGGGATAGAAAAGAATGTATTGAGCTGGATGCTCTTTCCTTACATATGGGATTTAACATCACGAGGAAGTAGAGCACACTTGCTGTTGCTATGGCTCCTAGACGCAATGAAAAAGTCATGACTCCGAGTGAACAAAGATGTCATGCCAGGTCTGCTACTGTGGAAAAGGGAGGAAAAGGTTTAGGGAAGTGATTATGATTGAATGGATATACTATAAACTGTTGGAAAAAATAGCAAATAATCATGTTTCCATGAAAAGACCCCAAGGACAGACCACATACCAAGGCCATCAAGAATGCATGGTGAGAGGGGTACCAGCATCACTACCAGGTTCAGAACTGGGGTTTCTTCCATAAGGATACCTTTCACAACTTGCCTGCCCCTGAATATGTAACAACTTTTCTGAGTTTTAGTTTTCTCACTGATAAAATAGATTTAATTCCTTCCTCATAATGTTTTCATGAAGATTAATTGAAACAAGATGCTTGGAGTATTTGTGCATAAGTGTTTGAGTGGATGTATGTTTTCATTTATCTAGAATGTGTTGGTATTATAGCAAGTGAATGTTAAATTTTAGAAACTGTCAAAGAATTCATTACAGCAATGCTAACACTTTATATTCCAATGAGGAATGTATGAGAGAGGTCTGTTTGGTCCACATCCTTACCAATGTTTAGTGTGGGCAGTTTTTTTGATTTTAGCTCTTGCAGCGAATATGAATGGTATTTCATTGTAGTATCTTATCACATTTTCCTTGATGACTTCTCATTCTCTCTCTTTTTTAAAGTTTCTCTTAGTTTATTACCATCAGATCATATCCTTTTGTGCTCCTACCATATTTATCCAGAACTGCCAAATTTTCCCCCATTTATTTGCATTTTATTTTTATAATTATTGATACAAAATATCTTATATATTTATGGGGTACTTGCATTTGTTACATGCATAGAATATATAATGATCAAGTCAGGGTGTTTGGTGTATCCATCACCTTGAGTATCATTTTTATGTGTTGGATTATTTCAAAAGACCTGTCTTCAAGTTCTGAGATTTGTTCTTCTGCATGATCTAGTCTATTGTTGAGACTTTTGAATGTATTTTATATTTCACTGAATGAATTCTTCAATTCCAGAATTTCTGTTCAGTTCTTCTTAAAAATATCTATCTCTTTAGTAAATTTCCATTCATATCCTGAATTATTCTTCTGATTTCTCTGTAATTTTTTCCCCAGAATTCTTTTTTATCTCACTGAGCTTCTTTAAAATCAGTACTTTGAATTCTTCTTCTGGGATATCAAGAGTTTCTTTTTGATTAGGATCTCTTGCTGAAAAATTGTGTTCCTTTGGAGGTGTCATATTTTCTTGCTTTTTTATGTCTCCTGTGTTCTTAGATTGATGTCTGTACATCTGGTGTAACAGTCACTTCTGACAATTTTTAAAATTGGCTTTCATAAGGGAAGACTTTTTCCTGAAGGTGTATATATATTATTGGTTGGGTAGGGTGCTTTGGCTTTGATTTTAGGTACATGCATTAGAGTAATCTCTGTATAATTTCTTCAGCTGTTAAACAGCGTCAGTGGTATTTGTGATTTCCTGAGTGTCTTAAGATATGGTTATTAGTGGAGGCTGTGTGAAGTTTTGCTGAGGACTAGGATGCCAGGTGGACTAGTCTTTGGGGCCCAGTGGTGGCAGTGATGGGCTAAGCATACCTGTCCTTGGGATCCACTGTAATGTATGCTGGCACTGGTATTAGTGGTCCAGGCTGGCTGATTCTTAGGCCACCAGGTGGCTTGCTTGGATGCTGTTAGTGACATTGATACGATGAATGTATGGATGCCTGAGTCCTCAGATCCCCGAGCAGTGGGTGTGATGTGGGCAATGTCAGTAGGTGGTGGAGGAACTCACTGGAGCCCAAGCAGTCTGTGCTGGTGTGCGTGGCTGTGACAGTTTGGGCAGGCCGGTCCCCTGGCCTACAGGTGGTGTGTGTGGTTGGGTGCCAGCTATGGTGGTATTGGCAGGTGGGGTTGGCCCAACCTCAACCTCTGAGAGGAGTGTGAAGGTGCCAGTGATGGTGGACTGGGTTGGGCAATTCCCAGGCACCCGGTTGGCATGCTCGAGTCCTGGGGGCTGGGACTGGACTGGGACTGAGACTTGTCCTCAGGACCCTGGTAGTGTACGTACGTACTCGCTGTGATTGGCAGGGGCAGTGTGCTCTCTAGGCCTCTGTCGGAATGTTCAGGTGTGGGCAGCAGTGACTAGGCTGTGGGCCTGTCACCCAGGAGGGTAAGTCCACTCTCAGTTCCCGTAGGCAGGTAGCTGTGGTGTGTGAAGTTTGCTTGCACCTTGGTCCCACAGCAGCAGTGGTGAGATTTGTCTTTGGGGCATGTGAAGGTGCCAGGCTTCTCCTCTCCCTCCTCAGGCCAATGGTGCCAGCAGTGACATCAGCCCCAGGGCAAGATGCTATCATGTGGGGGCTCGGGTGTCAGAATGGTGCCACGCTGCACCTGCACAGAGCTTGGAAGCCGGTGGCACTCAGCCTCAGCTCCCCCGCTGGAGCAAAGCCCGGTGCACTCTCCAGGCAGCTCCCTGTGCTAGTCTCGAGGCCCGTGCTGGTGGAGGGGCTCTGCTCCAGCCAGGGTTGTGAATATCCATGGCGGGAATGTGGAGCCCTGGGGGTCTCTCACTTACATTTTCCCTGCTTCCGGGGGCTCCTCTCAGCTCCCAACCCTCAGTCTCTTTTTGCTCCTACCGCTTCACTTGAAAATAGTTTTCATGAAGGTGTACGGTAACCATATTGGCAATCAAACGGGAACTGCTTACTTATATTTTACATGGTTTGTCATCCTAGTTTCTTTGAAAGCTTCCAGATCTGCTCGTCTTCTGTCATAGACTGTTCGACTGTCCCTTCTCATTGTCCTTTTTTGGTTCTTCACCACCTTCTGACTTCCAACATTAAATTGTTCTGGGAATTATTCCTTTGCCACCTTCTCTTTCTTTGGTAATCTCATTTAATCTCATAGTTTTTAATATGAATTCTGTGTCTCTAGCTCAGACCTCTCTCCTTGAAACCATAGACATGGGTACACAATGGCGGCTTGACAAGAGCACTTGGATGTCTGATAGGCATTATCACTTAACATGTCCCAAAAGTGAAATCCTGAACTTGCATGATAAATCTGCCACTTCATTGTTTCCACTGTCTAAGGTAATAGCAGTTCATCTATCAAGTTGCCCAGGCCCAAAAGTCATGGAATCAACCCTGGCTCTTTTCTTTGTTTTATAGCCTGCATCAAATTCATTAGCAAATCCTTTGAATGAGGACCTTAAAAATGTATTTAAAGTCAAATCACTTCTCACCATCTCCATTACTATCATCTCGGTCCAAGCCACCAACATCTCACTAAATTACCTCAAGTTTCCAAACTTGTTTTCCACTTCCACCCTTGTCTTCTCACGATGTCTTCTAAAGCCTCTTGAAATTGAATTAAGCTAAATTAGGATCACATCACTCTTCTTCTCAAAGGCCTTCATTTAATAGTTACCACCGACACGCCCCAGCCAGAGGGATGCTCGTGTGAATAAAATAAACAAGTTTCTTGCCTTTCTAGAGCTTATGGTTTATCAGGAAAGATGGACAATAATTACATAGTTGGTTCATAATAATTCTAGTAACTGTCATAAGGGATAAGCATAGGGACAAATGAGAATGTATCATAAAAGGTCAGGGAAGACTTCTAAAGGAAATGCTATTTAATGTGAAATCTGAAGGATGGGTAGCAGTACACTGGAGCTATGAGTATATAAAATAATTACATTATTAGAAAGTGTTGGCATGAATATTCAAAACCAGGTTAATAAGTCTCTCAATCTTGAACTTCTAAGCACCATGTAATATTATCCTTGATGATAAATATGGTGATCATGATTTATCAAGAGATCCTGAGCCCCAGAGGTAACGGAGCCTGAGTGTGCATACAGAATCAAGGGTCTGTTTTCACTAAACCTTAGTGCCCTTCAATCTGTCTTTTGCAAGACTTACATTTTGAGATGAATAAGGAGAGAATTAATTTACTAAGAACTGTGCTCAGAAAATCAAGCTTAAGTCTATGGATATGGATTAATCATAATCACAACCACATTTATATAGGGCTTACTATATACAAGGCACTGTGCCCAATACTCCAGATATGAATTACTTTATTTAAATTTCACAACATTGTTATGAAATAGGGTCTGTTATTCCATTTTCATTGACAAAGAAATGGAAGAGAGAAAATCTTAACATGGCCGGTCACATGACCCACAAATGGTAGAAGTGGGTTTGGAACCAGGCACTGTGGCTCTGGTGTTGGCTGTCTTCGTAGCTGTGTTAGGACTGTGAATATTTCTATGTTTTTAGTGACACATCTTGGCAACGCCAGCTCCTAATCATGCTTTGAGAAAGCAAGAGTTGCAAAACGGGGTATTATGGATTTATTTCTTCTAGTTGTTATCCATCCACCCCTGGAGCTCACCCACACCCACTGCCCCCAGCAACTGGTGTGCCTTGGCAACAATTTCAACAACTTCCAGGTAAATCCCAAGAAGGTTGTGTATGAACGAATGTGACACGGGGATTGCAGAAAAGGAGGCAGTTTAGGGGCCCTCGAGTCCATGGGGGGGCAGCTTGCATAGGCTCCACCTGCCTGTTTTCAGCCCGGGGTCACTACCCAGGTCCCTGTAGCATCATAAAACACCTTATTATTGAAACTATGATGGCTCTTCTTTAATTGTTTTAATTGCTAATAGTGACTCTAATTTTAGATTTCTCTTTCAGTATTAAAAGTAAACACATATGTAAAAGCAAAAGAATAAATGTAACCAACAGTGACCAAGAAGCCGATGCCTCCCAACTTGCGAGGAATTTCTCTTGCAAACAGCTAATTGAAACATTCCTTCAATTTGTGCTGCTCGGTTCTGACAGTGGCTCTGCCCCTTGTCATAAAATCAATGGTCTTTTTTATCCCTTCTCCTCTTTCACCAGCTCGCCTCTGACTGTAGGGCCTTCCTTCTCCACTCAGAGTCTTCCTCAGATCATCGGGGTTAAGTGATCTTTTCATGCCGCCTGGCCAGACTGTCACAAGGCATTGAGTGGCTTTTGAAAATGAGCCATGTTAAATGGACTTGATGGGGGTTACAGCCACCATTATTGCTATCACCACTGCGATAAAATGGAGCAATAATGATGGGGAAGGTACTTATCACTGTCTTTTTGAGATCACTTAAGATAGTTTGGGTCTGAAGCTTTTTGCCAGAGATAAATGGAACATGTACAAGATAAATGTTACTATTGCAGAATCTTTTGTGTGAGAACTTGCGTGGGCCTGTGTTGTTTACCTACGTGGCAGCTAGAGAGGGGAAGATGAAGACAGGTCAGGGAGTTTCCAGTGGCCCCCTGTCACACAGCTCAGGGTGAGAGTACCTCGATTTAAATGAGAAAGTCGGGATGTAGATTCTGGGACAGAATGGAATTGCATTCTGCTATTTATTTAATTGCTGCGCACAGTCCATTTTTCTTAAGTATGTGAGGTCGTAGAATGGGTCAGATTCTGTGCTTCAGAATCTAACGATCAATCATCGTAGTCTAGTTGGAGGGGGTCCAGGACTAGTTACTCGGAGTTATGGGTTCTAGTCCAATTCTATCACTAACTGACCTTGAGTGAGACAGTTAACCTTTCTGTGTCTCTGTTTCCCAGGGTGATAAACTCATCCCAGTTGGTCTAGGACTGCCCTGGTTTTAGCAAGGAGAGTACCAACTCCCGAGAAACTCCTCAGTCCTGGGAAAATCAGATACTTAGAGAGTCTTTTGTTCTATAATCTAGCTGGTGAAACCCATTGAATAAAGTAAAATCAGTTAGAAATGTAAAGTAATATAATTGTCATGACACGGTTATCCTACAGGCGTATCTTGGTTCTATCTCTAGACTTCAAAGTCTAAAAGGAGTCTTTGCATGTATCAAAAAGGGACCTTCCTTCTAACAGGAAATGCCTGGTCTCGGCCCAGTGGAAACAGGTAATGGAAAGGGACAAAGGCAATGACCAGATTACCTTCACTTTAATACGTGTTGGTTAATTTTACAAAAAATACAACAGACCTTTACTAATCCCCGGTGTTGGGAATGCAAACTCCAACTCATTTCAAAAAGACTGTGGTAACAAAGGAAGGACTTGTAGAATTAGAATTCAAAGACAGTGATTTACAGTCTAACCTCTCTTGTATTTTAACGAGTTTGAGCATTAATTTCTTAAATTGTAAATAGCAAAACTTACAATTATTGTGAAGAAATGAGGTTAAGATTGTGTATGTGCCTGCCATGTAAAAGTTGCTCAATAAGTTAGTTTTCTTCCTGAAAAGATAGAGTCCGTGCTTCATTTATACCAGAACAAAAGTGGAAGTTATATAAATTTCAAGCACACTCTCCCTTTTGTAATGCAGAATGCATATACATATATCATATATATATATATATGTGTGTGTGTGTGTATGTGTGTACAGGAGACAATTTTTTAGAGCAGTTTTAGGCTCCTAGCAAAATTGAAAAGAAGATACAGAGATTTTCACATACCCCCAGCCCCCGACTTGCATAGGCCTTCCCATTACTAACACCCCCCACTAGAGGGGTACACTTGTTACAATGGATGAACCTACATTGACATGATATTATCATACAAAGTCTATAGCTTACATTGGGGTTTGCTCTTGGTGTTGCACATGCTATGAATGTGGAAAAGTATGTAATGACGTGTATCCACCACCGTAGTAGGATACAGAGTTTCACTGCTCTAAAAACCCTCTGTGCTCCATCTACTTATCCTTCTCTTCCCCTAGCCCCTGCCAATTACTGATCTTTTTTTACTACCCCCACAGTTTTGCCTTTGCAGAAATCCAAATAGTTGACATCATATAGTATGTAGCCTTTTCAGATTGCAGAATGCCTGTATTTTCGGTTTATGTATTCATAGGTTTCAACGACGCAAATCACTTGCTCTGCCCGGGCCTTAATTATATTACTCATAAAATGAAGTACTTAAGGCAATTCTGAAATCTCTTTCAGTTCTAACATTGTGATAGTCTAGAATCATCAGTAGCCTGTAAGATTTTTATTGATAAAATTTTTATAAAGTACAGAGAATAGCGTAACAAGCTCTCACGTACCTGTCAGCAGTTTCGCTGCTTACTAGCATCCAGAATAGCTTCATATAAAAAGAAAAAAATGAATATAAACATATTATGTGCTCATTGTGAAAATGTAGGCAGTATATAAAGAAGCAAAATAAGATGCTCTATTATAAAATATCCTTACAGACTTGTTATTTGACAAGGCAGCAACATCTTTAAAATTTAACACATAAGTGTCAATATCCTTCAGTTAAAAACACGAAACAAAATAATGGTGTAGAAACTGTGAGTTCTAATCCAGAGCCAGCCACTGACGCTACCCTCGACTTCACAGGCCTCGTTTTCTTGCCTTGTCACCAGAGGCGTCGGACTGGGTGCCGCTCAGCTCATGAGAGGTGGAGATGTCATCTAACATTTCAGACAGGTTGATTTTATCATTAATAGAAAATAAGGTTAAAACCAACCACATTTGGCTTTAAAAAGAAGGGATGAATACAGGGGTAAAATCATCCTTTACAAATTCCAGACAACACTTTTTTTTTTCCTAACAAGTATTTACATTTTACCTCCTTATCATTTCCTCGACGATTCATTTCTCTGGCTGCTTAGGTTGGCTGATTGACTAACGCAGAGCTGGTCCATGAGTGTGGCCACAAAACTTCCTCATGTCTCTGCAGTAGCAACCTGCTGTGGTCACCGCTGGCAACAGAGCTGAGCGCCCCGGGTGCTCAATGCAGACCTCAGGGCTCAGCGATCCTCTGAGCTCTACAGTTTACCAGTCGCCTGAGAACTGGTTAAAGGGCTCAAATACTCTGAGGATGCAGAAAGTCCTCTTATATACGCCTTCCAGTAACTGTTGTGCACTCACAAGAATCATTCTCATGTAATATTTCTCAACATAGTACCCCAGACACCCCCTAAAATTAAATTGGTGGATGGGGACTATCTTTTTCCCATTGGCATGCTTGGATCATTGTTGAAGGTCAGTTGACAATACGCATATGCACGGGTTTATTTCTGGGCTCTCTGCTTTGTTGGTCTATATGCCTAATTTTATGCCAGTATCGTACAGCATTTGGTGTATACTATACAGTATAGCTTTGTGATATATTTTGAAGTCAGGGAGTATGACATCTTCAGTTTTGTTGAGTGTATTGTAGTGGACAATAGAATGTGGTTCCCAGAAAATGGGGGAGGGGAATATGGGAAGTTGTCGTTCAATGGGCATAAGTTACAGTTGCACAAGATGAGTAAGTTTCAGAGATCTGTGTACAACGTAGCCTATAATTAACAATAAGCTATTGTGTACTTAATATTTTGTTAAGAGAGTAGATCTTATGTTAAGTGTTCTGACCACACACACACACACACACACAAGAAAACTTTCAGACTTGATGCGCACATTTATTAACTTCCTTCTTCCTTCCTTTGCCCCTCCCCCCATTACTTTATTTCTATTTTCCTTTCCTTTATTAATCCTCAATTTTTCTTTATTAATTATTTATTATCTTATATAAAAAGGCCACATTTTAGGCACTTGAGGATGAGGAAGGTATAAAGATGAGAAAAAAATTTTAAACGCTCTTAAGAAGTTTACATAATACAGTGAAAAAGGCAAGCATTCAAACCACTGCCTTGGTTCCCTGCTTCTTGTTTTTATGCCAGGATGAGTTACTGCTTTGGTGTATTTTGTTGGTAGGCTATTGTTTAGAGAAATCAGCATAGATATCTGCTAACCATGTCCTTACTTCAATTCTTTCCACCTTGAACTGTGAGAAAAGGTAGGTCATATATTCTGATAGCCTCCCCCCGCCTTGAGGTAGGGACTTCACCCCAAACTTCACGACCGGCTGCCTCTGTGCAGTGTATATTTCTACAGATGGGAAGTGTCCTGCAGCTGATGTGTGGCTGCAATGCTAGAAGTTCTTAGTGCCACTAATCTTTGCCCTGTGGCACAGCTGTAATTACCCAACAAGGAAACCTAGCAGAGTTTACCAGGACAATGCCATGTAATGACACAGTATTTATAGGTGGCTGTGGATTATGGTGTAATTACACTGAATAGATCCAAAAGTAATTACCAGCATGCTACCCCTGGGGTTTGGAGGGAAAGAATAATCATGTGTACAGACCTCTTTCTCTCCAAGCAAATCCCTCTTGCGGGGGTTTCTCAGCAGGAAGGGAGCAAAGGAGCTTTAATGATTCCGTGTGGTCAAGCGCTTTGCCTAAGAGCACAGATTTTAACCCCATCGCTCTGGCCTGTCTCCAATTCAGGAAACTACATTTTGCTGTCTCCCGTCTCTTCCGTTTCAACTCTCACCCCCAAAGACGTTTCGGTTCAATGTGATTGTGTGCGTTGCTCTTAAAAGTAAACCCAGCATGGCATGGACTCACCGCGTTTTGTTCTGTCTGCCCTGGCGAACGCCTGACATCCAGGCACCACTGAGAACGAAAGGATCCACAAGACAGGGTGCCTGGTATGTGTGTTCCCCACTTTGAAAGGGGGATGAGATAGGTCCATAATGCAGTGCAAGGCGGCATGCGGTGAGTGCCTTAGGAAGCTGAGGACACACAGAGGTGTGAGGGGTCGGTTTCCACAGAAGGGATCATAGATGGCTTCGTGAAGACAGGGAAGTTTACGCTGGGCATTAAAAGATAGAAAGACACTGTTGCTTAGGCAAAGGTAATGGAACGGAAGGATGTAACAAAGGGAAGACTCACATGAACAACTTTACAGAGGCACGAAAGAAAAGAGGAAGCTTGGAAAAAGGGCGGGAAATCATGCTTTCCGGAATGTCTGGAATATGAGAAGGACTTGGAAATGTCGAAAAGTGGAGCGAGGTCAGATTGCCAAGGGCTTTGAATGCCAAAATACAGTGTGTGAAATTTATCCCCAGCGGAACAGAGAGCCACTGAGTGGAGAAATATGATTAGGAATTGACTTTAAGAAGGTTAATATGGCAAAACTCTGAAGCCTAGGTCATAAGGCGAGAGGGGGAAAGAAAAATGTTTGAGGCTGAATGGTCTGGAAAAAGCCCCTCGTAGGATCAAGTTGAAAGGCAACTGGGTAATGGAGACTTTGTACCCTTGACTATCATCTCCCCATTTCCCCCTCACCCAATGCCGGCGACCACCATTCTACTCTCTGCTTCTGTGACTTGAACTCTCTTAGATCCCACACGTGAGTGAGATTGCACAGCATTTGTCTATCTGTGCTTACTCCACCTACCATTACATCCTCCAGGTCCATCCACATTGTGGAAAATGGCAGGATTCCCTTTTCTTAAAAGGCTGAATAATATTCCGCAGAGCGTATGTACCACATTTTCTTTATCCTTTATTTGTCAGTGGACATTTAGGTTGTTTCCGTATCTTGGTTATTGGTGAATAATGCTACAGTGAATACAGGAGTGCAGGTATCTTTTTGAAATACTCGTTTCAGTTCCTTTGGATGAACACTCAGAGTAAATAGATTCAGAGGTCTGCTCTACAACACCAAAGTGCCTATTGCTAACAATGCTGTATTTTACACTTAAAACTTGCCCAGAGGGTAGACCCTATGTTAAGTGCCCTCACCATGCACACACACACAAATAACAAAGTGAGTGGGAGGAAATTTAGGGAGGTGACGGATGTGTCTATAGTCTCGATGGTGGCGATGGTTTCACAGTGTATACTTATCCCCTAAATCACGGAATTGTATACGTTAAATATGTATAGCTTTTGACATGCCAGTCGCACCTCAGTAAAGCGGTTTAATACACAGAAAGGCAGTTGGGACCCCCACGTGAGCAGCTCTGGAAATGGAAAGGAGGGGAAGTTTTAAAAGAGGCATCACATTGGTTCGGTGAGCAGATTAGAGTTAGGATTAGAAGGGAGGGATGAGGAAGGGGATGATTTGATTATCTGTCATGGAGATGGCACTGTTATTACAGGAGACAGTAGACACAGAGGAGGAGCCAGAGCAGGAAGGAGGGTTCAGCTTTGATAGATGGTGTTTTACAAAAGATCTGCAATCCCTTTTAAGAGCAGGAAGGATAATTTGCTAGAAACCAGCAGTTCTTCCAGGAGGCAGAAATTGCACTGCCCCTCGTTAGTCCTCTGTTTCCTCTTCTAAAGAATTAGGGCATCAAGCGACAGCACAGCAGGGTCCCGGCTAATGCATGCATGCCGCCTTTACCAGGAGCGCAGGTGCAGCAAGGAGAGGGGAAGCCCCACCTGTCTGTAACAGGCTTCTCAATGTACGAAGCCCAGAAAATCAGAATTTTGCTATTTGGGGAGCCTCTGTAGGATCACGTTCATATAGTAACAGTGGAAATTATTTTCACCAAATTGCCTCATTATCGTGTGTTGCCTGTAATTACTGCTATTCTTCTGGCTGACTTGCACGATGGTAAGGCCAGGAAACACGAGGCCACTCACCATGAATTATCCCTACCCAAACCTCACTCAGGCCTCATCTCAGTTTTATATTATAGTAGTTTGTACAGATAGTAAAAAAAAAAAAAGTTTAAATTTGTAAACTACTTTGAAGGAAAAAGTGCTGTGCAAACGTTAATAATACACTTTAAGTGCTTAGTGAAATGATCTCTACATCTGGAGTGTGTGCAGGAGTATAAATTAATAAAGTCTTTTGAGATATATTGGGTTCTTTTTATGTGTATATTTGGTTTTCCTTCTTTTGAAAGCAGTGTGGATGTCCAGGCTTCTAACTTTCTTGTCTTTTATTAAATTGTGCTCAAACCAAAGAAGAAACAACCTACTCTGTATATCCTTTGTGTTCTCTCCTTAAAAGAAGATTAGTGGGGGGCGGGGGGGAAGAAATCTCTTTGTTTATGATGCTATATTTACATGGAGAACCTTATTCAAAGTAATGTAAAATATGGAAAAACTACAGGGGAACTTTGATTTTAAATATACGCTGGCCTGTGTCTTTACTTCACAAATGGAGATAAAGATTAGATTGGCTGTGGAAAATCTGAGTGCTCAGAACTGGAGCTGTTTGGAGTCATTTCCTGGAAAGACGCATTTTCTCTTTCTCTCTTTAGAGTGCTTGGGGATCCCCAACCAGTCGGGAGGTGACTGGTCTGTGATTCTTTTGTCCTGTAGAGCCCGTAGTCTAGGACAGCCCTGTGCAACAGAAGTTTGAGAGCCACATAAGGAAATTAAAATTTTCAATAAGCTGTGTTAACAAACAAAAATAAACAGGTGAAATTATTTTTCATATAATAATACATTTAACTCAACATGACCAAAATATCATAATGTCAGTAAGTGTGTTGGTTTCTTGGGGCTGCTGTAACAAATTACCACAAGCTTGGTGGATTGAAAAACAGAAATTGATTCTCCCTGGAGCACCGAGTGTTCTGGGGCCCAGAGTTTGAAATCAGTTCCACTGGGCAAACATTGAAGTGCTGGCAGGGCCACGCTCCCTCTGAGCCTCTAGGGGAGAAACTGCTTCTCACCTCTTTCAGCTTCTCATGGCCACTTGCATTCCTTGGCTTGTAGCCGCATCACTCCGCTCTCTGCCTCCATGGCCCCACTGCCTTCTTCTGTTGCATGTGTCCAAATTCCCTCTGCTTCCGCTTATAAGGAAATATGTGATTGCACTTAGGGCCCATCCGGAGAATCCCAGATAATCTCCTCATCTCAAAATCCTTAATGTAAGCATTTATGTAAAGACCCTTTTTTCAAATAGGGTTACATTTATAAGCTCCAGAGTTTAGGATCAGATATTATTGGGTGGCCGTTATTCAGACCACCGCATGTAATCAATACAAAAATTATTAATGAAATATTTTACATTTTTGTACTAAGTCTTTGAAGTCTACTGTATATTCTCTCCTCACTGTGCATGTTAATTTGGATGCTATGTTTTTAATGGCTTAAATGAAATGTAGTCCTATCCTACCAATAAACTTGTATTTGACAAAAAATATTTTATACTCCTTCAGTTTTTAAAATTTACATTAAAATTAAAGATTTAGTTCCACAGTTGCACTAGCCACATTTCAAGTGTCCAACTTCATAGTGAAGGTATTGGCAGTGGCTACCATTTTGGACAGTGTTGGTCTAGGGAGCCCTAATTATTCTCAAGTCAATAAAATGTATGTAGGCATGTTCTGTGTACAATTACATGAATACATAACATTTTTGCATTAATAATTTAATCTTGAACCTTAAAGCCACTGTATTGGTATCTTTTATTTTCTATATTTTATAAATGAGTAAACAGAAGATACACACATTGACAAAGATACATGAGTCCCTAGTGGTGGATATATACTTGACCCTAGCAGTATTTCCATAGCACCGTATGGTATTGTTTTTCTAGTAACATGTTCCTGCTGAAACCATGAGCATTTTCCTCCCATTCAGAAGTTCATGCATGGTTTACCAACAACCTCACCAAAGGTTGAATCCTGCCTGAAAACATTAAAAAACTCTCTGCAAAGAAAATATTTTTCTAGATTTTGGGTGTTATAAAATTATAATTGACACTATACTTGTATCTGCAATATATTGTATTGCATAAATTTTATAATTTTGGTTAAGAGAAATAACATGCATTTGTATTATTTTCTAGTTTTTGTAGTACTTTTGATGCATTATTTCATTTGACTTCCCGAGTATCCCCCCAATTTAGATAAGAAAAGAAATTACTTTATAAGGATATCCAGAAACACAGTTTTAAGGACATGACACATGTTTGTTGAGTGAAAGAAATAAAGGAAAATAGAAAACAGTGAAGAGAAATAGCAAAAAAAAAGAAAGATGAAAGAAAGAAAGAGAAAGAAAGAAAGAAAGAAAAATTTATCTTATTTATTTAAATAAGACAAACTTACTGAAAACTGAAGACAGAAAGAACATTCCTAGTCCATGGGTACAACAGTCAGTGGTATTAGAATTCACACATATTGTACGTAGTGTAGCCCTGTCAATGTCAAAATTCTGATGACTCAGTTCTTTTTCAGTGGCTGCCTTTGACGTTTCAGCTCTGCAGAGTTCCAAGGACCCTCTTCTGTGTCAAAAATATATATTTCGTCTACTCAGCTGAGCCTTCCCCGTCACCTCACTCCTCCCTTCTGCATCCTCACTGCATGTGGCTCTGTTGCCAGTGATTCTGACAGACTAAAGGATTGCTCATTCCCCGTAGCCCCACAAGGTAAATTAAAAAAAGGAAAAGTCAAAGCTATTTCTGGACCCTCTCGCACTGAGGGACTCCCAGCTCAGTACATCTTGGTTGCTTGGAAATGATGCTTGTTAATAAGTGAGGAAGGCATCGTTAGTTCACGGAGTGTCAGGGTCACCTATTCAGGGGATAATTTACTTCCCAAACACACTGTGGCTTTGGATTCTGGTGACTTGTTGAGCACAGGATATGTGGAATTGGGCAATTAGTGTTACCAGATCGGTGAACGCAATACATAATCAGAGGAGCTTGGGGCAATTTCCAAAATCATTCCAAGTTCCAGCATATGAAATTCTTAGCCATCGGCCCACCAGTTCAAAAGGGTGGTTGCAGTTATTTATAGTATGATGGTGTGTCCACAGAAGGTCAGATTAAACTCTCATTCCCTCTTTCCAGAAAATAAAAATGGCAAGAAATACAAGAAATGTTATATATGAAAAACAAGCAGAGAAGAAATGTGACGCAATTAGGCGGGAGAGCGTTCAGATAATGTGGTGCTTTGATTTCTATTCTCTCGACTATGGTATTGAATCTCCTGAAATGACCCAGACAATATAATGTTAGAGAAAAACCTGCATTTGAGTTGGAAGGTAGGAAAGAACCTCTTATATGGAGACCCTTAAAGACATTTCCAATACATATGACATAAAAAGTAAACGGAGCTCTCTGGTGAGGATGGCAGAGGGAAGGCACCTCTACTTGCCTTCCTGAAATCAGATGAAGAAGAAAGAATAAGGAAAGCAGGCAGTCCATCTTCAGCTAAGCCAGAAAGCAATCACACCTCACGGCTACGGAGAAGGGCACCCAGGGGCTGTGAAAAACAGACCTCATCAAACGTGGAAAACAAGGGCAGATTTATCCCCTATAGCACTTGAACCCTGTGCAAAATTCCCCCAACGAAGGTTAAACACACTAAAGGGCAAAAATACACGGCCCTTAGCCTGTGATGCAAGTCTAAGTGTGTAGAACACGTCTTCACCAACCCAGTCTGACGCCAGAGACAGAAAGGAGAAACCGGCCTGATTGGAAAAATAGGCTATTTTAGCAGAAAGGCTATTGGTATGTGGCAATGGCCTTGAAAACAAGTCCCTGATCTAATTCCCAGAACTGTGACTATGTTAGGTTGTATAGAAAGGAGGAATTAAGTTTGCAGAAGGAATTAGAGCTGCTAATCGACTGACCTTGAGCTAGGGCAGTTATCCTGGATTATGTAGGCAAGTCCACTGTAACCTTAAGGGTCCTTAAACATGGAGGAGGGATGCGGAAGAGCCAGAATCAGAAAGCACCGAGAAAAAGACTCGATTGGCCATTGCTGGCTTTGAAGGCGGAAGGGCCATAAGCCAAGGAGTGCAGGTAGCTCGTACAAGTGGGAAAGGCCAGGAAACGGATGCTTCCCTAGAGACTCCAGAAAGGAACACAGCACTGCCGACACCTTGATTGTAGCCCAGTGAGACACGTGTTGGATTTCTGACCTCCAGAACCGTAACGTAAGAAATACGTGTTGTTTTTAAGCCACTAAATTTGTGGTAATTTGGTGCAGCAGCAATAGGAAACTAACATGTGGTGTGACAGAGCAAAGAGAAACAGTGGATGACAATCAACGTTGCAGCTGACACGTTTAGTCTGCTAAAGATACGGAATGTTAAATTACAAAAAATGTTTGCACAAAAGACTGCTGAATGGGGCTTTGCTCTAATAATAATAATTACTAGTAAGCACCTCCCATGTAGCAGGCACCGAACTAAGTGCTTTATGTGAATTATCTCCTCTAATCCTCAGTAGAACCCTGTGAAGTGGGTGCTGTTGTTACACAGATTTTAAAAATGCAGGGCACGAGGCTCAGAGGGTTGAAGCAACCTCCCACAGTTATGGAGATAAGAAGAATCGGCACCACAATTCAGATCTGGGTACTCCAATTTCAAATCCAGAGCGTCCTGCTGGCCCAGAGCCAAGACGCATTTACAAGGCACGGTCTAGGCCAACACACCGAATGCTTACGTCCCACCAGAGTTCCTATGTGGAAACCCTGGTTGAAATCCTAACCCCCAACGTGGTGGCACAGAAGATGGGGCCCTGGGAGGCCATTAAGCGTTGAAGGTGTGGTGCTTTCATAGATGGGATTAGTGCTTTTATAAGAGGGACCCCAGAGAGATTTCTTGCTGTCGTTTTGCCATGAGAGGATACACAAGAAGCCAGCAGTCTACAGCTGGAAAAGAGCCCTCACCAGAACCCAACCGTGCTGGCACCTAATCTCAGACTTCTAGCTTCAAGAATTGAGAGAAATAAATCTCTGTTTCTCATAAGACACTGGGTCTATGTTGCTTTGTTATAGCAGCCTGAACCAACTAAGAGAATTGGTGAGAAAGAGATTACAGACTCACGTCAAAGCTGTCTCTTAATTCAACCCAGTTCTCTTCTCCTTTCTTACGTGATACATCAACAAACAGCTGACCATATGAGCAAGTGGTCCCCATTTAACGTAATTAGAAGAAAAAAATAGACATTGTCCTTGCTAGACACTGTAAGAGACAAAGAAAGGCAAATAAAAAAAAAAACTAAGATGCAGAATATGAAGTATACACATTACATCATGAATCAGATGACAATTATGGGTCAAGGCAACCTTAGGAAGTCAAGAAAATCAAAGAGAAAATGACCTCCTGACACAAGAGTCTTAAAAATGGACATAAGAGCTTGAAGAAGAAATAAGAAGACAACAGAGTATGATGAAAATTGAGCTGACAGATTTCAGGAATCAAATAGAAAAATTTTATAAATGAAAGTCACATTAATAGCAGCAAAAAAGGACAACACCTGAAACCACAGAAAAGGGCATGGGGAATGGGACTGAAGAAAGCAAACACATTAATGGAAATGAGTAAGAGAAAAATAATAACTGTGGAATTTATTCTAATAGGTACATCATTGCTGTCCCTTAGAAAGTTAACAGGACACACGAAACATTAAAACATTCAAAGTTTTAATAGAAAAAAATCATGAAATAATTGAAATACTGGATTTACAGTATGGCTTAAGATATATAATCATAAACACCACGTCACAGCCTAGTAAAGTTATGGCATTTCAATGACAAAGAGGGAGCTATTACCATAGGCACAGCCTCCTCTCCCCCCCACCAATTTAAGCCACTTAGCAAGAATCACACCAACATCAGACTTAACCGCAGCAAAATTCAGCACTAGAAGTCAATGGAATAATGTCTAGAAAGTTCTAAGGGAAAGAAAGCTTAACAAAGAAAAAGTCAGAAGTCATTCCAACCTTAGTTGAAATAGCAACAAATAGACACTGTAAGCATCAAAAACAAACAAACAAACAAGCAAAAAACCCTAGAAATGAGCAGTCATGAGCTCTTTAAAATGAGCTTAAAAACTTTCAGATACTGGGCACTCAGTAGAAAATTCTTGGAAATAGGTAAGGTGATAACATTATTCTAAATTAATATGGACTAAGGGTAAAACACTGAGGGAATAATGATGTAGGAATAAAAATATAAGTAAGTATGCCACATTTTCAAGGAGTGGGGAGAGGGTTGAAATCAGTACATTTCATCTCTCAGAGCAGAGGTGTTAACATACACTGTTAAAAGCAGATGAATCAGGCCGGGCGCGGTGGCTCACGCCTGTAATCCTAGCACTCTGGGAGGCCGAGGTGGGTGGATTGTTTTAGCTCAGGAGTTCGAGACCAGCCTGAGCAAGAGTGAGACCCCATCTCTACTAAAAATAGAAAGAAATTATATGGACAGCTAAAAAATATATATATAGAAAAAATTAGCCGGGCATGGTGGTGCATGCCTGCAGTCCCAGCTACTTGGGAGGCTGAGGCAGGAGGATCGCTTAAGCCCAGGAGTTTGAGGTTGTTGTGAGCTAGGCTGACGCCACGGCACTCTAGCCTGGGCAACAGAGTGAGACTCTGTCTCAAAAAAATAAAAAAGCAGATGAATCAAATGAACACTGTTTAAGTCTATTACTGTAATAAATAAAGATAACCATTAGAAGAGCCGAGTGGTGGAGGGAAGGAGTGTGAATATGAAATGGAAGTGTCAGTGTATGCATCTGTAACATGAAACCATGTACAAACTGTGAACCATGGATGTACTTCATATTCTGCCTTCTACATATGCCCTTATGTTTTCCAATGTTTTGCTTTTGAAATTAGATAAACAATGTATTGCTTTGGGATTCGGGAAAACATTATATTGAAACACAAAGGTTGTCAAGTAAGGTAAACATGGCTTCATTTGTCATTTATCTATTTATTTCTCCATCACCTGTTTACACACCTGTTAAGTGATAGGTGGTGTGCCAGGATCTGACCTGATTTTACAATCTCATAATATTTAAATTGGAAGAGTAATTGAGGGATTATTAGGACTGGTAAAAGAAATGTTGCTTTATATAGGGCTGTGACTTTATAAGACCTGTTATGTGATGAGGTTGCACAAGTAGAAAATTGAAACAGAAAGAAGCCATCCTGGGATAAAGCAAGGAAGAGAAATTTACAGGTAATCACTGTTTAGCTGCTTTTGAAAGTAAACTATCTGAAAATTTAATTTATACATCAGTTTCATTATATTGTTCTAAGTTGATTGATTTTGAACAGATTTGGTACAACACTAGTGAGTATCATGATATAACTTAAGTTTGATTTATGGATTTACTATACAATAACATGACCTATATTTACTTTTAAATAAGTATTTTTTACAATATGTGAGACATGTAGTAAAGCCATAGAGTATTGCTTAATGGATGTTCCATATTGCTGAGACATTCTTTTACTTTAACAAGGAAGAATTGCCAATTAGCTCTAGACTTAAGGTATAGAAATATTTTGTATATATTTTCTGTACATTTATATAGGGTTAACTGGTTACACACCAATTGTTGGTTATTATCAATTTGATCAGCCTGTGTTTTATTTTGTGGTTGTTATTTATGTAAGTCCTGGATTCAAAAGATTTCTACAATTTCTATCTTGATATAAAAGCATGAACAAATCAACTTAATAATAATTTACATTCAAATTTTGTTCTGATAAAAACTAGGTCAACTTAGATCAATAAAAATTTTATTAAAATATTAGTAGGGGCAATTAGACAAATGATTGTCCTTGGATGACTAAAGTTGCTTTAGCCAAGATGCCAGAGTTACAACTGTCCCCAGCACCCCGTCTTACGTGCGGTCCTCATCCAATAATGGACAGGTGCAGAGGTACAAAATCCTGCTCCCCTGGCTCACAGAGGGGCAGTGCGGATGTCCCCAAGGGATTAAGTGAGGCCTCACTTCACCTGAAGCCACACCCTTAGTTAGATTCTTCCCTTTCCGTATTCTGTTTCCTTCTTTAAGACACCAAATGTACCAAGAATTAAGGTTGTCAGGAAGGTATTCCAGCCACAGTGATATTAGGCATGAGGCATAGAGTCCAGGAAAGACATGGAATTTGGGGGGAAAAGGGCAAGAAATCTGATGTTTCTGGAAGACAGTAGGTGTGGTGGGGACTTTGGTATGGGAAATCTGGAAATGTAAGAAGGAGGCCACATTGTGAAAAGCAGTAACGTGGTGGTCGGAAGACTAGATCTTGGAGCCAGACTCCTTGGGTTTGAGTCCTGCTCCCCCACTCAGACTTACTGATGTTGGGAAAGTTAGTTCTCGTGTATATTTCCTCATTTCTAAAATGGTGGTAATAGTTTCTACTTTGTAGGGTTGCTGAATTTAATGGGTTAAAATATAAGTAACGCACTTAGAGTTGAGTCTGGCATATAGTAAATTCAATTTATGCATTTTATTGTGACGAGTCTTATAAAACAAGCTCAAGGAATGCAGAGTATATTCTGACCTGATCACATCTGTGCTTGGTCCCTGGAGGGAGGTGACACAGAGGATGAATTTCACAGAAAAGAAAGTAGAGACCTTTGCCGATTAAAATTGAAAAGTTTAAAAAATTATTGCATTTAGAGTGTTTAAGGGTGTGGAAATTTAGATTTCCAGCAGACAGTGGGAAATATATGTCTGATACTTAAGGAGAAAGAAGTCTAGACTGAGATTAGCAATAAAAATTTGGAAATAATGAAAGTAGCTGAGTAAATGGAGAATAAATAGGAAAACATAAGGTATAATGTCACTTAGAGATAAAAGAAGATCAAAGACAAAATTAATACGGTACAAGGTGAACTATAAGAAAATAATGTAATAAAGTTAAGGAAAGAGAGATGTTCACAAATAAAGGGTGATCAACATCACCAAATACTGAAAGGATCAAATAGGATAAAGACGTGAAAATACATTACATTTGAAAATTAAGTTATTATCATTGAACTTCATTTCAGTGAGAGTATTGCAGACGTGGGAAAGATCAATTTTAAAAGAGAGAGGAGGGATAATTGAGGAAGGCAGGTGCAATGCTGGCGACAAGAGGAGAGAATCAAGAATTGGAGTGGAATACAATATATACATGTAACAGAATTCAATTTGTATTTCCTAAGTATATTAAAAGAAAAAAAGGAATCAGAGTGGAGCTATACCTTATTCTCTGAGCTAGAGGGAAAAAAATGGGAGGGAGAATGAAAATGTAAAAGCTCTTGAAAAGTTGAACTATTGCCTTGAAACCAATAAAATGAGATTTTTAATAGAGGTAGATACCTTTTACATTTAAAGTCAAACAGAAGACTGGGTGCAGTGGCTCACACCTGTAATCCCAAAACTTTGGGAGGATTGTTTGAGGCCAGGAGTTCAAGACCAGCCTGGGCAACATAGTGATATCCTGTCTCTACAATTAAAAATAACAGGGCCGGGCGCGGTGGCTCACGCCTGTAATCCTAGCCCTCTGGGAGGCCGAGGCGGGTGGATCGCTTGAGGTCGGGAGTTCGAGACCAGCCTGAGCGAGACCCCGTCTCTACTAAAAAATAGAAATAGAAAACTTATCTGGCCAACTAAAATATATATATAGAAAAAATTAGCCGGGCATGGTGGCACATGCCTGTAGTCCCAGCTACTCAGGAGGCTGAGGCAGTAGGATCGCTTAAGCCCAGGAGTCTGAGGTTGCTGTGAGCTAGGCTGACGCCACGGCACTCACTCTAGCCCGGGCAACAAAGTGAGACTCTGTCTCAAAAAGAAAAAAAAAAAAAAAAAAAAAAAAAAAAAATAACATTAAAAGATTAGCCAGGTGTGGTGGCTCGTGCCTGTAGTCCCAGCTACTCAGGAGGCTGAGGCGGGAGGATCACCTGAGCCCAGAAATTCGAGGCTGCGGTGAGCTATGATTGTGTCGCTGCACTTCAGCCAGGGTGACAGGGTGAGACCCTGTCTCAAAATAAATAAATTAAATTAAATTAAATTAACAGGCAAATAGATAGGAAAGACATGTCTAAAAATAATTAGACACAGAGTCAAACGTGGACCCCTTTGCTTACATGTAATTGCACGCTCAAACTCAATGGGTGATGAAATTGTTGAGAAAAATTTTTAGTTACATGTGTTAATTAAGGGAAGTCCTAACTCAAATCATGTGTTACGCGGAATTCACTGTATCTGATGAAATCCTCCCACACCTGAGGGTCTCAGTCTAGGCTGGGACACCAAGGATGACACTGATCAACGTGAGCTCCCCAGTAAAGGCTGAGAATCGGGCCAACTGTGATTGTTGAGAGATTTGGAAAAGGGAATATTTTGGGAATGGTATCCTTGGAAGCTGACGTTAATATTTGAAGAGTTGTATTGTTTTTCACATATCCTCTTTCCTCACCCAGTGGGATCAAGAAGGCATTGTTTTAAAAGCCTGAAGACACATATTTGTTGACTAAATAAATGCTACTGTGGTCATGAGGCGTCGAACTCCTGTCTGCCGTGGCGTTGCTCCCCATTATCCTCTCCTTGTGAAAACAACAATAGATGGTCTATCATCTGGAAGTGAGCAAAGTCCCCCAACCCCAGGGTAAAAATTAGAATACTAATTTAACAAAAGAAATTATTAAGTAGTTTCTCTGTATAGGCATTGTGCTCAGTGTTGGGTGGAATTATAGGGTGGCAGATTTCAAGTCTTATAAAGATGAGGCTTTTAAAAATTATGTCTGTCAATAATTGAGCTGCCTATCTTAAAAAGTGGTATGATCTGCATCACTGGAGACATCCCAAGGGAGGCTGCATGAGCATTTTCCAGGCATGCTCAAGAAATCTCATTTTAGGGAATGAAATATACTGAACAGTATCTAAATTGCTCCCCAGTGGACTCGGGGACCGTATGATTTTAATGCTATCATTGGGCAATATACACGAGCAGGGCACCTCTGAACCATTCATGGACCTCTCACCCCTGAACTCCTTCTCTGCCTCATGACGTTGACCCTGAGCTAGTGTTCCTGCCACCCAGCTTTCTGGGGTTGACCAGAAGTCACACTGTACGGCCACCAATCCCTCCCCTATTCTCTACAAACCTACCCCACCGAAATAGTCATCTTTTTGTTTACTCCCTTGGTATTAAGTCTAGCATCTCTGTGCGATGTTGGCAGGTTGAGGTGAGGAAGAAGTTACCTGATATTGACTTGTTAGCTCATTCATTAATTTATTGAACAAATATGCACTCACCACCCGTGATGGTACAGCCACTCTACCAGTGTTTACGGAGTTTAGTAAACAAAATTCTCTTCCTTTGTTCATTTTTCCTCCGCACTGGCATGCAGACATAGTTATTTTCATTTCCACTTTCTTAATTATAACTCTTGTTTCATGTCTCCTAGATCATTACTCTAGAAATAAGGGCCTTTTATTTTGATTTAAAAATAAAACAATACCTTTTGCTATTTCCTGGCAGTATGGCTTGGCTGTTACTAGTATGTACGTATGTATTTTCTTAAGGTGAAAAGTTACGGTTTGGTTTTATTTTTATGAAAACTACTGGGGCACTTGGTTTTCCCTCTTGACACTGATATCAAACAAACCCCAAATCCTCAGAAGCCCGTTTGTATTTACGGAATACCTTTCAGCTAACATATCTGCTTATTTATTCAATAAATGTTTAAGCAGTGCCAGGCACTGTTCTTTTTTTTTTTTTATTTCAGAATATGGTGTGGGTACAAATGCTTTGGTCACATAAATTGCCTTTGCCCGGCCTGAGGTCCAGCCCCCAGAGAGCTCTCACCGCCCCGGCAGGGCTGACTTGCCCAGTGAACAAAACAAAATCCCTGCCCTCAGGGAGCTTTTCTTCTAGTAAAGTTTTCTTCTATGGAAAAAGCCCTAAGGTCATCTCCAAATTTTAAAGGATGAAAAGTACAAAATATGGTTTTTTTTTTTGTTGTTTGAGACAGAATCCTGCTCTGTTGCCCGGGCTAGAGTGAGTGCCATGGCGTCAGCCTAGCTCACAGCAACCTCAGACTCCTGGGCTCAAGCGATCCTCCTGCCTCAGCCTCCCAAGTAGCTGGGACTACAGGCATGTGCCACCATGCCCGGCTAATTTTTTCTCTATATATTTTTAGTTGGCCAGATAATTTTTTTCTATTTTTCATAGAGACAGGGTCTCACTCTTGCTCAGGCTGGTCTCGAACTCCTGAGCTCAAATGATCTGCCCCCCTCGGCCTCCCAGAGTGCTAGGATTACAGGCGTGAGCCACCGCACCTGGCCCAAAATATGTTTATGTATCTATGTTTGTGCATACGCTCACATATATATGGAGAGAGAGACAAAACATGATTATAATATAATCGGATTATATTATCAATAAATCATTAAACACATCATTATGGTCAATATCTGAGGTGAAGACTTTGGGTAAAGGAAGAGAGAACTTGCTACTCTATAAAACGTTTCCTAACTGGTGAAGTCCATTTGTTTCCTCCTGACCTAAATTTAACATTTGAGAGCTTCCTGCCTAGGCGTTCATGAAGCAAGACAGGGGGAGAAGAAATGGCCGGTCCCCAGGAGCGGCCCTGATGTGGCCCCTGCGTCCTGCCTTCGGGAGAGGAAGAGGAGGAGCAGCACAGGTGGCTCACCTGGCCCAGCCTGCTGAGGTCTGTGCAGGAGGCTCAGCTGAAATTCCCAACCGGGCCAAGGGAGTCACTGGGTCCCTGAATGTAGTAATAAATGGGAAAACATTACATCTTCATTTTCACTCGCTGCCAACTAGAATTCAGCATTTTCTTCCATTATGAAGGTAAGAAAGAAATCACAGTAGGATTAGCAAAACTTATGGCTGTCATCAACAGAAATCACAGATATTTTCGTACCACATTACAGCTGTGGCGGCTGTCTAGAAACAACGTGTGTGCTTATTAGACCCACCGCTAGATCTTATTTAAGATGTTAATAAAGACACGTGTGGCTCTATACCACAATTTTTTCGTAATTTGCTATTTCAATAAAATTAATTTCTCTTGTCGTTGATGCATTTTATGTTTTGCATGCCAACGCATTATCCCGAAGGGATCTAGAGGCCTCCCTGGACGGCTAAGGGGATACATGGTAGAGGAAAATTAAGATGTCTGGGCAAGAGAAAACATGATACTACTAGAAACACCAGGACGAAAGAATGTCCTAAGCTCTGTTTAGCTGTATTGTTATCTCATCCTGTTTCAAAAGGGAGATGGGACAGGGGTGAGCAGACGTGGAGGCAGGAGAGAGAGGGTTACTTTTCCCTCCGGCAGACCCGACCCTGAGGGAAGAGCTGGAGATACGGGGAACAGAAGCATCCTTGGGGGAGCCGGCGGGGTTAGCGATGCTCAGTTCAGAAGTGGAACTGGTGAGAGGGCTGGACTCAGTGCCACAGCAGGGGGCAATGGTAATGGGAGAGGCAGGCGCTCTCCTTGCCGTTGGCACAGATTATTACGGGTAAACTCCCTTCTCTAAACACGCATTTGTTCCTACAGTCTCAAACTGCGGACACTGAGGTGAGACGAAACTAAAAGATGCAGCAGTTCTGCTAAACGCTTCAGGTAGCTTGCCTGAGCATTCAAGCTGAGGAAACAATGTAAGGTTGTCAAGGTAACAGGTGGGATTATGCAATGATGACAGGAGGGGACCAAAAGGTAGCACACTGTGACTAGAGCGTGTGTCCCCACCACAGTGCCATTTTGGTGTAGCATTTTAAAGGGGGGAGAAAAAAAATAGAAAAAAAGGGCAATATACCCCAAATGAACTCTTGATCAAATGTATTTGTTACGTTTGATTGATTTTGAAGTTTACTGCACGTCGGACAGAACCGTGGAGCCACGGTGGCTTGTTTTCATGAGGTTTCCTTATTTGACAAATGAAGGGAGTTTCCTCAGCTTGAACGCTCACGCAAGCTACCTGAAGCGTTCAGCAGAACCGCATCTTTTAGTTTCGTCTCACCTTACATGTCTGCAGTTTGAAACTCTAAGAACAAATGTGTGTTTAGGGAAGGGAGTTTAACGTGTATTGAACTCCTGTGTGGCTGGCATCGCTCTAAGTGGCTTTCGCCTTTGTCGCATTCAGTCACGCTATAACACCCCTAATAAGTAGGTGCATTCATTTGAAGAGGAAGGTCTAGACTCAAAGTCACAGAGTTCTGAAGAGCATTGCCAGGGTTTAAACCTAGGCCTGACCACAGAGCCTGTTTCCCAGGCTGCCATGCTGGAGGGGATGTGAAATGCAGCCACTGCTGAGACCAGAGCAGAACAATTGTCTCGCTGTGTCCTCGCAGCCAGACATCTGCAGCTCCAGCCAGAGTCAGGCTCAGCTGGAAACAGCTATGTCTGAACCACCTGGATAATCCATCCAGTTCTCTGCATGGACTAGTACCGGCTTAAGGTGACATTCCTAACGACTGTTCTGTACCCAGAAAGGCACCTGTTATTCTGAGTAGAAAATAATTTTTTCCCAACAGATGATGGAGGCCCTGAGAACGAGAAAGCTGATGCTAAGAAGAGCCAGTTACCTTGGAAAACTGCTACATAAAGTAGGTCTCAATTTAGATGACAGCATGAATAGAACAGACTATTTTGCATTTACATAGTGCCTTCCCTGTCCTAGGAGCCGAGGGGCTTCACTGTTACGGCCTCAGAATGAAGCACAGTCACCTCTGGGAGACCACGGGGCAGACAACCACAGCTGTGCAGACTGTGGTCAGTGGGGAAGGCCGTCGGGGAGCTGAGGACATCAGACGCCTGCTCCGAATTGCACTAAAGTGAATCTTTGATAAGAATATGCCTTCAGTGCCACGATATAGACACACCCTCATAATTCTTGACCTTTCCGACAAGAAGTAGAGAAGTCGGTATAAATGTTCTGTTTTGTAGATTGTAAAATAAAGCGATTATTTGTACGATTGCATTTTCAATTTAAGTAAAGACGGTATAATGTCATTTCTGAAATTATAGCTCCTAATCTGTATAAGTAGCTCTACAACTATGCTTCAATGTCTGCATGTGTGTCTGTATGTGTATGTTTATGTGGTTGAGGTTGTATTAAATATTGAAATATTGTACATAGTATGTTTTCACTCAGTATTCTGTATTTCTGATATTATGGAAATATAATCATAATTTAATAGCATTTACTATATTTCATTTTCTATATCATAACCCCATAATTCACTTAACCATTCCCTTTATGTTACTTCTTTTTTCCCTTTATAAATAGTGTGATATCTTTGTGTATAAAGTTTTGTCTGCATTTATTTCAGATTATTTTCCTGGAAATGGAATGACTGCATGAAATGAGATTGAGTCTTTTTTAAAGCTATTGATATACTTTGCCAAACTGACAAATTAATTTCCTGAAACTTGTATAAATTTATATTCTCAGAAGCACTGTGCATGCCTAACTTTGTCCATCAATGCTGTGGATCTTCATTCAAAGATTATTTTAAAATTTGATAAAAATATATATCCATTTTAAAGTTGAGTGATTTTTAATGATTTTTAACGACCATTTATTTCTTCTTTGGTAAATTGCCCATTATTCTATTGGAATATGGTGATCTTGTACTGATTCAAAATAGCTCTTTCATAAACTGAGGATATTAACTCTTTTTCACTTTTATTAGAAGCATAGCCTGGTGTTTTAGAGTACTATCTTTGGAATCATTCAACCTTGACTTCCAAGCTCAGCTCGGCAATTTACAAGCTGTGTGATCATGGATAGGTTACTTTACCTTCAAAGCTTCTGTTTCCTAAATTACAAAGTGGGGATAATAAGAGGTAGTTTTACCATAAAGGTAATAAAGGGCCTTAGAATCGTGTTTACATAGTTACATAGTTTTTAAAAAGTTGCAAAAGTGAGACATTTTTAACCATACTCAGTTAAGACCACTGTCGCTTTCCATTGTAATTTCCCTTTTGTCACTCTTCCCCTCCGCCACACACTCCTTCTATTATAGTGCCCCTCATGACAGGTCACATCGTAGCAGCTGCAGGCATTTTGGGATCCAGCTAAGAGGAAATTGAGTTGGGGGTCCATTTAGTTTGGGTTTAGTGGGATACTTTTATATGGTTCACCACCACTGTCATGTACAGCCAGCCCTACCAGTGGAGGAAAGGTTTCCATTGTGCCAACCTACTGGTGTTCTGACACTAAGATGGATGGGTAGAGCTTCTAAAGCACTATGAGTATGTTCTGATGCTTAGCACCGGAAGTGTGCGGCTACTGAGGAAGCACCAAGGCTAGAAATGTATGAAACCAACAATTAGTTTGTGGAAAATTCTCCAAGTCTTACAGCTTACACATAAAAGAAACTTGACAGAGGTTTTCCCCAAATTGACAACACTCCTAAAAATTCACACGGCATTATCAATAATGAATTGAGAATCCAAAAGAAATTCCTTTAAATGATCAACAATAAAAAATAGAATTGCTGTTTGAGTGAAGAAGTAATCAAAGAGCATGCAGCCAAAACATGTATGGGGAAAAGTATTAAAGAAGTGTCAGACAATTATTTAATTAAAATACATTTTCCAAATTTTATGATGTTTGTGCAATATATTAGCTTTTTTTTAAATTCTTATTTCAGCATATTGTGGGGGTACAAAAGTTTAGGTTACGTGTTATCAGCTTTTTTGAAGTTTGTATCATGCTGTTACTTTTCTCATCCTAAATTAATATTCACTTTCATAATTTTATATTTGTAACAGTGTATTTTTTTTCTTAAAGAGGACTCTCAGAGTTGTGATGGCTTACATCCTTCAAAAAATCTAGATCCATGTAGGCCTGCACGTATACATTGGGTAAGGTAAAGGTGAAATTTTACCTTTTGCCACCTATTTAATGAAGTTTTACAATACCATTTATTGACTATCACTTCTCATTGATTTGTAATACTTAATTTATTATTTGTTGATTGGTCCAGACATCAGGAGCTGTCCTTGGCTTATTTTGGTAATTGAACTCTCTGTGTATTTTTAGTGCCAGTAGCACAAGGCTCTAATAACAACATATTAATAATATACTTTACTATCCCTCAGGACAAGTCCTCGCATTCATGACAACTTTGATTTTTACTAAATTAAATGTCTATTCTTTCTAATTTGTTATTCTGAATTAATTCTAATATTGTTTTGTTTTTTCTCCCCAGTTTCTTTCAAAACTTTCATTAGGATTTTGATGGATATTCCAAAAAACTTTTAAAGTGATTAGCTTACATTGATGCTTTTACAATATAGTCTGTCCATTCAGGAACGTAATGTAGCTCCATAATCCAAGTCTTCTTTAGTAGTGCTTAGTATTACTTTGTAGTTTCTTCAAAGTATGCTTTTTTAAAATAAAAAAAAAATAAACTATCTTTTCTAGAAAGATTTGGATTACCTCAGAGTTAATTCAGTAAGATCCAGTTGGGCAGTTGTCTGGCTTATTTGGGGATTTGTCATTTTCTACAGTAAATTCTGATTCAAAAATGACTTTTTAGGTCTAAAAATATCTTGCCAGTTATTCAAATTGATCAAGTGTGTTTCATTTCATAAATCCAAATTTTTTTGGAATTATTTTCAATATTATTTTCAATATTAGACACATTTAATGGTGGGATTGAGAATCTCAAAAACGTCTTCATTTGGGTAAAATAATGATGAATATTCTGGCTTTGGGATTATTCTCAAGGGCCTTTCAGAACACCTAAGTTCTATAACATGTGTGACATAACTTCCTGTTCTAAGTCTTTTGTATCTTTTGAACAAACTTGTGATTAGTTTATAAACTATAGGTATTAATGAGAAATGAGAGAAATCAAATACATACTAAATCTCTATGCAATCAATGGTCATGTTGACAACTAAAAGCCTGAGGTGCTCACTGGCTCACTGTTGTCATTGGTCGTACTAATCATAGCATGAGGTCTCATTACTGGAATATTTGGGCTAATCAATACTGTGGCTCTATCTTATCACACAGAATGACATAACTAATAGGTAAATTATTAAAACTTTCTAAAGAAAACAAGAGTAAATTGTTGACATTTAGAATACTTAACAACATCTAAAATGTTACCTGCCTGTTGTTTCCATATTTCAACATTATTGGAAGAGTGATGAAAATATTCTGAACCATTAATTTCTATTTCTGGGAAAATGTTAAGGAAATATAATCAACAAACCCATTAATTACCACCTAAAATGAAGTAGATAATACAATATGGGAAACTAACCCCAAATATTTTTTAAATGGATCTATTTAAAAGCCACAAAAGAAGGAAAAATAACATAATGAACCATATTATGCTCTAAGGGCCATGGTTTCTTCACCTAAAAATGAGGATAATAACTTTTATTATGATTCTTTTCTCAAAGGACTACTTGATTTTTTTAAAAAAGTAATTTTACAAGATTGCTTAAATTCTGTAGTGAACTGATGGCTGATTTTATAGATAAAGGAAATGTTGTGGATCTAATATATTATGTCATAGTTAGGCTTTTGATTCTGTTTTAGATGATATATATGTATCCATTACCTGAGTAGGCATAATAGACCATATGTACATATTAAGGTGGGTAGATAGCACTAGTGAATATGCAAATAATTGATATCAATGGGTTATGTTAACCTGGAATGGCATAACAATTGATTTTCCATCACAATTATTTCTGCATTTAATAGGATTTAATAGTGCAATCAATAACCTGAATGACCATCTTCATTAGGTGTGCAAACGATGCCATCCTAGTTAGTAGAATGAGGATTAAAATTCAGTATAACTAAGGCAAGCTTCAAAGCTATAAGCAATACATAATATTTAACAGGAGGAAATACACTTATGGAAAGATAAAATATATATGCAGAATGTAGAGAATTACATATATATTTCTAATATTAGGCATAACTGAGAGTCATCACTCAGCGTGGAGCACAAAATGAACAAATATGAAGCAAATCTCATTCTATGTTAAAGAAAGCATTTAGCCCTCTCCAAATATAGTACACAAAAAATTAAGTTTTAATGTAAAATAAATTAAGCACAGTTTTGTGGTCTATAAAAAAAATCATTATCAATTAATTGACCTGTTTTCAAGTCTGCCTTTACTTTTTTGAAGGGTTTCAGTAGTTTATTTGATATTACATATTTTGGGCAAACATGAAGGTACAGATAATTATATAATTAATACCTGTAAATTCACCATTCAGCATAAATAATAACTCATATAAAATTTAACATTTTTTCAACGTGGGGTCAGCTACTTATATTTCCGTTAGGCATGTGTCACTGTTGTTTCTCTTAAACTGGAAGCTCTCAAGCCAGGGAGTAAGTCAATCAATTCACAGCTTTTTAACAAAAACTCAACTGTATGCATATGAAATGTTTTATGATGATAATAATCCTTGCAGAACCTTGGGGCACCATACCCAAGCTTTCTCTCTCTCTGTTCATTACCGAAAAATCAATTATGTCTCCATAGAAAATCTTAACAAGACAGATATAAGACCTATGAGAAAAAGCTACAGAAATTTAAGTTTTAAAGTCTAGAAAAAAATCTGAGGGATCACTTATGAATATACTACAATAAAATTGCAATAGTAAGTACAGGTAATATGCAATGGTAAATAGAATTAAAGTTATTTTAATAAATACAGATAACTAAGAGTTGCCTGAGAGGTGTTTGGTAAAAATCCTACTAAACTACTAAGTTCTAGACATTATGCTAAGTGCTTTTATATGAACTACTTAATTCATCTTAATTATCTTAATTAATATTATTCACAACAACCCTTGGAAAAGGTATGATAACATTAGTCTCTTTTTGCAAATGTGAAAACTGAGGTTGGAAAGAATGGTTAAATTTTGTAAGACCAAATATTAATAAAGAAGAGGGCTAGGATTTTATTCACGGTAATTTCCCAAACTCGTAATTATCTAAACCGTCTCAAAAATTATTAGAAACCTTGATGGTACACATGCAGCACATGTATACACATGCATATACATACACATGATGTGTATTATAATTAATAAAATGTGACTATATATATATTACTAAACAATCAAATGCTTCTTCAATTGCTTCTTTCTTTTTACCTCGTTGACATTTCTCTGTTTACGTTGCCAAAACATTTGATTCTGCACCATGGGTTGCATCTATGCTTTTATGGGGACAAAAATCACTCAATAATCCATATTAATTCATACTATCACAAAAATAAGCATTATTTTAAAAAATAATTCTCTAAAGAGTAAAAAAACATTAAATAGTAAAACAACAGGGACAAGAAATAGGAGAGAAGCTATGATGGATTAAGTCTTGGGTAGAGGTCTATTTTCAATGATGAAGCCATCACTTATATTGGATTATTCAGACACTGATGTGTATGAGTTAGAAGAACCAACCAAAGCAGTTGAAGTATTAGAGTTGGACTGTGTATGAAAGCTAATAGTGATGGGGAATTTAAGGACAACTGAAGAGATAATTTAGATATGTTAGCAGAATTGAAGAACAGAGATGTGTAGTCAGACATGTGTCCAGAGAAAGAGAGGCAATAAAAACAGAACAGTATATATTAAAGGACCCCAAAGTAGTTGAGACCCAAAGGTTAATTAAAGTGTGGGCAACCAGAGCATGTCCATGGCCAGTGTCTTTGACAAGCTTATGTCAAATAAGAAGTTTTTAGCCCATCCCAGTGCCAGCCTGGCCCTCATGACCTAAAGCTCCAGGCTCATTCTAGCACCAAGACACCCCCTATGACGCCAGGCTCTAAGCCAGCAGCTGGGGACACAGAACCTAAGCACACTTTTGTGGGCTCAGGCTCCAGGGCCACTTCAGTGCTAGGCTTGTCCATGTTGACTCAAGCTCAAGGCTCACCTCAGTGCTAAATTAATCACTGTGTACCCAGGCTTCAGGCTGGCCTCTGTGGACCAAGTCAATAGTCTCACCCATCTGCTGAGTCAGGCACCAGATCAGCCTGCCTGAGAATTCCAGCAGCAAGCCTGTCCCTGGGCCCTGTCAGATGGTCCACCCATCTGACCAGAATCTTTGGACAGGCTGATTTGTGAAGAGCTCTTCCTGCTAAAGCTAGTCTATAGAGACTGGAATTGGTACCTACTTCTTCAAATACACAGACACTAACATGGGGCTATAAGGATCACAAATAATCAGGGAAACATGACACCACCAAAGGAACACAAAACACTAGTAACCAACCTTAAAAAGTAGAGATGTATGAAAAGCCTGACAAACAATTCAAAATAATCATCTTCAAGAAGCTCAGTAAGCTACAAGAGAACACAGATAAATTGAACAAAATCAAGAAAACAATACATGAGCAAAATGAGAACATTAACTAAGAGAAACCATAAGAAGGAAACAAACAAAAATCATATAGCTGAAGAACACAATGATTGAACTGAAAAATTTCATAGAAAACTTCAACAGCACACTCAATCAAGCAGAATAAATCAAGGAACTTGAAGACTGATCATTTGAAATAACAGTCAGAAGGACAAAAAAAAAAAAGCAAAAAAAATGATAGAATGAGAAATCATGAAGAAAACTATGAGACTTATTGGATACCATCAAGTTAACCAAAGTACAAATATAGAGGTCCCAGAAGAAGTAGACAAAGAGAAAGGAGAAGAAAAATTATTTAAAAAAAATAATGACAGAAATCTTCCTAAATTTAGAGAGGGAACTGAACGTCTAAACCCATGAATCCCAAAGAATTCCAAATAGATCAAATATAAAGATATCTTTTACAAGACACATTATAATCAAATTCTCACAAGTCAAAGATAAACTTTTGAAAGCAGCAAGAGAAAAGAAATTAGTCACATATAAGAAATCCCCATAAAATTATTATCAAATTTTACAGCAGAAACCTTGTAGGCTGGGAGAGAGTAGTGTGATATACTTAAGGTTTTAAAAGATAAAAAAGTTTTCCAACTAAGAATACTGTAACTGGCAAAGTTATCCTTCAGAAATGAAGAGGAGATAAAGACTTTCATACACTAAGAAAGCTGAGGGAGTTTATCACTACTAGATCTGCCTTACAAGAAATGCAAATGGGAGTTCTTCAAGTTGAAATGAAAGGACACTAACTAATAACATGAAAACATATAAAAGTACAAAACTTTCTGTAAAGGTAAGAATATAGTCAAATTCAGAATACTTTAATACTGAAAAGGATGTGTGTGTCACTTTTAACTCTACTATAAATTAAAAGACAAAGGTATTAAAAATAACTATAGCCACAATAATTTGTTAATAAATGTACAATATAAAAAGATGGAAATTGTGGTATCAATAAGATGAAAAGTGGGGAGAAGTTAAAGTGTTGAATTGTTTTGTGTTCAACATTAAATTGTCAGCTTTAAATAGACTATTAAAACCAGAAAAAAGTTTTGTGTAAGCCTCATGGTAACCACAAAGAAAAAAAACCACAAAGATAAAGAGAAAGGAATCAAAGCATATCATTATAAAAATCATCAAGTCTCAAATGAAATAGCAAGAGTGGAAAAAGGAAAGAAACTATAAAACAGTCATAAAACATTTAACAAAATGGTAATAGTAAGTCCTTACCTATCAATAATTAATTGTAAATGTATTCAATTCTCCAATTAAAAGTGGTTGAATAGATATTTTTCCAAAGACACAATTACATGCTGTGTACAAGAGACTCCCTTTAGATTTAAGGTCATGCAGGTTGAAAGTGAAGGGATGGAAGAAGATATTCCCTGCAAATAGTAACCAAATGGGAGCAGTGTGGCTGTACTTAGACAAAATAGATTTTAAGTCAAAAACTGTAAAAGAAGGTAAAAAGGATCCTTATATAATAATAAAGGGATTAATTCACCAATAAAATATAACAATTATAAATATGTATGCATTCAACATCTTATCACCTAAGTATAAAAGATAATTGTTTACAGAATTGAAAGGAAAATAGATAGCAATACAATAATATTAGGGGCCATCAATATGCCACTTTCAACAATGACTATATCATTCCAACAAAAGATCAGCAAGGAAAAGACAAATACTGCATGATATTACTTATATGTGGAATGTAAACAATTTAACCTTGTAGAAACAGAAAGTAAAATGGTGGTTACTAAAGGCTAGAGGGCGGTGAGAGAAATGAGAAGATCTTGGTAAAAGGGTATAAACTTTCTGTTATGTAGGATGAGTGAGTTCGGCAGTTCTAACGTATAGCATTGAGACTACATGTAATAATACAATATGATATATTTAAAATTTGCTAAGACAATGGATCTTAAATGTTCTCATCACAAAAAAGGCAGCTATGTGCAGTAATAGATATGTTAACTAGCTTGATAGTAATAATCATTTCATAATGTATACATATATTTAAACATCATGTTGCATACCTTAAATATATATAATTTATAATTATCAATTATACCTTAATAAAACTGGGAAATGACAGAAAAAAGGCAAGGCATTTTTAATGTAATTGTCATGCTTGCCATCACTACTCCCCAGACTGCCTGCTTGTCTTCGGTTTTTAAGGGTACCATGAGTGGCATCTGATCCCAGGAATCTCGGGGACTCTCTGGATAGCTTCAAGGACCTGTGAAAATTGTAATCTTTCTCTCATGCATGCCAATGGACCACTAGAGAAACTCTTGTGTCTGTCTCTAGCTCTGAGAGCCTATATTTCCCTTATTTAGTGCAGCCCACCACTCTGCTGAAGTAGCAACCAAATGACAGGTAATACATAAACTCTTGGCTGGATAAATAGACAGATAATCCTTAGAACATGTTCTGTTCCAGTGATTTCATTTCCCTCAGATGGAATGATACCTGGAGATTTAATCATTTCCACTGGTGATTGGATGCACAAAAATACAAGACAGGCAAGAAGAGTGTTGCTGCATATAAGAAATGTTCAGACGTAAAATCTCTCTCTAAATGGAGATTTTAGTCAGTGTTTCTAAAAAATGAGAAAACTTGAACTCATAGAAATTTTTAAAAATGTTAACCCAAAGCATGAGGAATTGGAGTAATTTATTCTTGTTTTACTTTTATTAACACACTTGTTCCTAACAGATAAAATGCAATATTGCCATTTTAAAAATTCAGGGATACAGAATTATGCCTTGTATTGAGAACATGGTAGGTACTCATAACTTGTTCTCAATGCCAGAGCCTTAGGGATTCCTGACCATCAATCCATCCATACATGATTTACTTAATTTGTACTATGCACTGAGAAAATTCAGAAGATAAAATATACCTCTAGGTCACTTTGTTTATTTTGATCCAAATAAACTTTTAAAAATATCTTGAGATCAGAGAGCTCTCCAACTAGGAAATTCCCCTTGGAGATGTTACTGCCCATAATTCTGAATATTCTCAAAGATACAGTCAGTCTGAGAAGTGGTAAGATAAAGTTCTATAATATAATTTTACAAGAGTATGTAGATTCTATATAAATCCTTATATATGAAGATTATAGCAATTAGTTACATTATCTTTAAATTTCATAAACAGATTTATTTAAAATAATTCTGGTATGTCTTTGCCATATTAATTCATTGATCTGTGTCCTTATTTATTTTTTTATTTATGCATGCAAAAATGTCTTTATTCTAACTGATTAAATTTAGAGAAAAGGGAAAAGTTTTGAGAATGAGCCCCACACTTTTAGTTTTATATCACTGAATGGATATTGTTGCTTTAAACTAGAACGTGAAGTATAGGTGGATGAGCAGGCTTAGGACTTATTTATGTACCTAGCCTCTACGCTTTCTTAATGAATGGCTCAATCCCAAATCACACATGCATGTTTTATACTCTTTTTTCCTTCCTTTTTTTAAAATTTCAGCATATTACGAAGGTACAAATGTTTAGGTTACGTATATTGCCTTTGCTCCACCCAAGTCAGAGCTTCAAGTGTGTCCATCCCCCAGACGAAGCACACCACACCCATTAGGCGTGTATATGCCCATCCCCACCACCCCACTCCCACCCACCTGACACGTGATGAATGTTACTACTATATGTGTAGTTAAGTGTTGGTCAGTTAATAACAATTTGATGGCAAGTACACGTGGTGCTTATTTTTCCATTCTTGGGATACTTCATTTAGTAGAATCAGCTCCAGCTCTATCCAAGATAATACAAGAGGTGTTAGATCACCACTGTTTTTGTGGCTGAGTAGAACTCCATGGAATATATATACCACATTTTGTTAATCCACTCATGTACTGATGGGCACTTGGGTTGTTTCCACATCTTTGCAATTGTGAGTTGTGATGCTATAAACATTCTAGTGCAGATGACTCTTTTATAGAATGGCTTTTGTTCTTTTGGGTGGATGTCCAGTAATGGGATTGCTGGATCAAATAGTAGTTCTACTTGTAGCCCTTTGAGGTATCTCCGTATTACTTTCCACAGAGGTTGTACTAGTTTGCAGTCCCACCAGCAGTGTATGAGTGTTCCTATCTCTCTGCATCCATGCCAACATTTATTGTTTTGGGACTTTTTGATAAAGGCCATTCTCACTGGGGATAAGTGATATCTCATTGTACTTTTGATTTGCATTTCCCTGATGATTAGAGATGTTGAGCATTTTTTCAGATGTTTTTTGGCCATTAGTCTATCTTTTTTTGAAAAGTTTCTGTTTTTGACCTTTGCCCACTTTTTCCTAGGGTTGTTTGATTTTTTTCTTGCTGATTTTCCTGAGTTCCATATAGATTCTAGTTATCAGCCCTTTATTGGATGTGTAACGTGAATATAGTCTCCCATCCTATAAGTTGTCTGCTCTTGTAACTGTTTCCTTGGCTGTGCAGAAGCTTTTTAATTTGATCCCGTCCCATTTATTTATTTTTGTTGTTGTTGTGATTGCCTTTGGGTCTTCTTCGTAAATTCTTTCCCTAGGCCAATGTCTATAAAAGTTTTTCCAACATTTTCTTCTAGAATTCTTATAGTTTTATGCCTTAGGTTTAAGTCTGTTATCCACCGTGAGTTGATTTTTGTGAGAGGTGAAAGGTGAGGATCCTGTTTCAGTCTTTTACATGTTACTATCCAATTTTCCCAGCACCATTTATCGAATAAGGATTCTTTTCTCCAGTGTATGTTTTTGTCTGCTTTGTCAAAGATTAGATGGTTATATGAGGATGGTTTTATATCTGGGTTCTCAGTCCTGTTCCATTGGCCTATGTCTCTGTTCTTGTGCCGGTACCATGCTGTTTTAGTTACTATAGCCTTGTAGTATAGCTTGAAGTCTGGTAAATTGATACCTCCATTTTGTTTTTTTTGCTTAAGATTGCTTTTGTTATACAGGGTCTTCCCTGGTTCCATATGAAATGTAGGATTATTTTTTCTAGATCTGCAAAAAATGATGTTGGTATTTTAATAGGGATCACATTGAATCTGTAGATCACTTCAGGTAGTATAGACCTGAAAAAATGATATAAGCCATATATGACAAACCCACAGTGAAGATCATACTGAATGGGGAAAAACTGAAAGCATTCTCACTTAGAATTGGAACCAGACAAGGTTGTCCTCTATCACTGCTTCTATTCAACATAGTGCTGGAAGTCCTAGCCAGAGCAATCAGATAAGAGAAGGAAATCAAGGGGATCCAAATTGGGGCAGAAGAGATCAAACTATTGCTCTTCGCTGACAATAAGATCTTATATCTAGAAAACCCCAAAGATTCTGCTGTAGACTACTGGAATTGATAAACAAATTCAGCAAATTATCAGGTTACAAAATCGATGTACAGAAATCAGTAGCATTCTTATACGCCAACAATAGTCAAACTGAGAACCAAACCAAAGACTCAGTACCCTTCACAATAGTAACAAAGAAAATAAAATACCTAGGACTATATTTAACTAAGGAGTTAAAAGACCTGTATAGGGAGAACTATGAAACACTGAGGAAGGAAAAAGCAGAGGTGAGCTAGCAAGGAAATAGCAATGGTGAAAAACCATACCATGCTCAAGGATTAGCAGAATCAACATTGTTAAAATGTCTATATTACCCAAAGAGAACTGAAATCTTAACAATATCAAATCTTCCAACCCATGAACATGATATGTCCCTCCATTTATTTAGGTCTTCCTTAATTTTTAAAAATTATTTTCAACAATAGCTTTTAGTATATAGGTCTTGTGCATCTCTTCTCATATTTATCCCTATAAGACTTGATGTTTTTGAAATTAGTATTTTATAATTTAATTTCTCTGTTCATTGTTGGTATTTAGAAATACAATTAATTTTTGTATATTGATCTTAAAAACTGCAACCCTGTGTATCTCATTTATTTGTTCTAGTAGCATTTTTGTAGATTCTATTGGGTTTTCTACAAATAGAGTCATGTTCCCTGAAAATAAAGACTTATTTTTTCCAAAATGGATGCCTTTTGTTATTATTAATATTATTTTCTTGCCTTATTGGACTGGCTAAAATCTACAGTATCATAGTGAATAGACATAGTGAGAGCAGATATCTTTATTATTGATCTGATCTTAGGGGGAAAGCATTTTATCTTTCGTCATTAAATAAGTCAGCTGCAGAGTTTTTTTGTAAATACTTTTTATCAGGTGGAGGGAGTTTATTTCTCTTCCTAGTTTGCTGAGAGATTTTATCAGGACTAGTTGTTAGATTTTGTCAAATGCTTTTTCTGTGTTTATTGAGATGACAATTTGGTTATTATTTTTATGTGGATTAATATGATTAATTACATTGTTTATTTTTTGAATGTTCCTTTGCATTCCTGGGATAAATCCCACTTGGTTATAATTATCTTTATACTGTTGGGTTTTGATTTGTTAAAATTGTATTTAAAAGTCTTGCATCTATATTCACAAGGGATATTGATCTATTTACATTCTATTTTGTAATATCTTTGAGTTGTTAGGCCAAGGCAGGGGAATTGCTTGAGCCTAGAAGTTCAAGACCAGCCTGGGCAACAGAGCAAGACCCCGTCTCTACAAAACATATAAAAATTAGCTGGATTTGGTGGTGCATACCTGTAGTCTCAGTTACTCAGGATGCTGAGGCAGCAGGATAGCTTGAGTTCAGGAGTTTGAGGTTATAATGAGCTATGATGACATCACTGCACTCTAACCTGGGCAACAGAGCCTTGCAAAAAAAAAAATGAATTGTAAATGTATCCCCTCTCTTCAATTTTCTGGAAGATTTTATGTAGAGTTGTCAGATACTGTGAATTTTACCTTGTTGGATATACAGGCATACACACATAAATACACATATCATACAACTTTCTTAATACTTGCTATCGGTATCCTCATTTTTATAGATGAGGAATGTAAATTACAGGGAGGTTGGGTAATTTGCCTAAAGCCATATGTTGATAAATGATGAATCCAAGATGTGAAAGAGGAGGACTAACTCCAGAATTTGTGCTCTTAACCATCACACTATAGTCTCTCAATCACAGCAATATTTCCTAGGCATGTCTGACCCCTAAGGTTTTAAAGAAAGCAACGCTGTCTCTTGCAGAATGATGCAATGCTGTAATGATGCGCTGCAGAAATATTCCTTTACCTCTTTTGGCCAACTTCTCATCTCCTCCTTCATACTTTTCCTTTACCATACTAAAACTAGGAACATCACCTCTCAGGCTAATGCAACACATCAGCTTGAAGATAAATGAACAGCTCTCTCAGCTTGCTACATCTACCTCACAAATCCCTGGCAGGAAGACACTGAGGTAATTAAGGGCTTTGCTTCCTATATATTTTTTCTATTTGATGAGAGGCATTTTGGAAAGGGAAGCAGCCGTTGAGCTCAGCGTCTGCATTTTCCTCTTCTCACAGCGGAAGGCGCTTGGCTTCTCCCTGTAGGCTCAGCTCTAACCTGGTCTTTGGAGCTGCTTCTTGGAATGGACAGAGGGAAACAGGGGCTCAGTACCCGACCACTCGTATTGTCACGCTCATGAAGATTTCATAGTCCAGTTATGGCAGCTGAGCTCCTGCCATATTCCCACATTGTTTCTTTACTTGGTTGGGATACTGTGGCCTTTCCTTAAAGTATACCTGTCTGTGCCAATCTCATTCCTCTTTTCCCAGACTCTCCAATTCTAGAATTAAAAATTTAAAAACCATCTAGCACAGAACCAACTGCTACATCGAAGGCATTAGAGTGCACCATGAATCGGGTCCTGCCGGTGGCCCAGGCCTTGTGTTGCTGGTTCTACCGCCTGCTGAGATACTTCCAAATGCCAGGTGTTTGCCTGCTGCCCGCCTCCCCGGCCTCACCGGCCCACTCCCCACGTCACTGCACGCCTGAGTTCACACCTGCGGTTTCATACCGGGCTCTGTGAACACCGTGCCCTGCTACATGGCTGTATTTCTTTCACGTACCTGCAACTAAGTCTTTCTCCCTAGCACTTGTCTGGCCCAGTGGTTTGTGGTAGTTTCAGGCCCCGGATTCTTCGTGGCCCAGTCCTCCTGTGACTAACCTGGCTACCGCAAGCCACGAACAGAACGACAAACGCAAAGCAAAAATGGCACTTTAGAGTTTATCACCACCTAAGTGATTTAGAAGTTTTCTCTCTGAGCCTGCCCGCAAAGGGCATCATCCTATCTCTTCTTAAAGACCTCTGGGTTTGGAAAACTGTCTCAGGAGCCACTGTCTACTAGCAAGGTGCTTTTGACAATTCATCATCCATTGAGCCTGATACTGCTTTCTTTTAGTTTTTACCCTTCATGAAAACTCCATCATTGAGCTTAAGGTACTAGTTTTAACAAAAATTTAAACTCACAGTGTTTGAATATTAATACAGTTATAATACAGAAGTCATGAGTAGAACAGGTAATTCAGACAGCAGCACAGTATGCTGGGCTTTACTTTGGCAATAATGAGCTAGTGACCACAGACAGGTAGCTTAGCCCCATTGCTTTTTCTGATAAGTTCAGAAGCTGAAATAGATTAGTGGTTCCAAAATTGTTCGTTGGATTTCTTAAGATGTTTATAGACATTTTTTTTTTTAAAAAAGTGCTCTGGCAAATAAGATCAGAAAATTCTCGGTTAAACAAATTAAACTGGTTTCTTCAGTGAAGGATGTCTCAGAACCTTTAATAATCGGATGTGCTTTTAGAAGTCTTAGAAGGAAATAGAATAGAAAATATTAAATGTTTCACAAAATCTTGATGATAGTTTTTTTTTTTCTTTTTTCTATTGACAATCTATTAACAGAGCACTATGGGACATTCCAGGAAGGGCTGGACCTACCTGATTTCTAAGGTTTAAATAATATGCATCCATGAGTCAGGGTTCTCCAGAGAAACAGAACCAATATAAGAGATAAACATGTATGTGTGTGTGTGTGTACACATGCAAGTATGTATATGTATCATGTTTAATATGTGGTGTTGGCTAACGTAATTATGGAGGTTGAAAGGTCCCGTGACCTGCTGTCAGCAGGCTGGAGACCAGGGAAGCAGGTGGTGCGGCTGGAAGGCCTGTGAGCTACAGAGCAGGTGGTGAAGGTTCCAGGGTGGTTTGAAGGCCTGAGGACCAGGAGCCCCGAGGGCAGAAGAGGGATATCCCAGCTCAGCAGTCAGACAGTTAATTTAACCTCCCTCTGCCTTTTTGTTCTTTCTATTGAGGCCCTCAAAGCATTGAATTGTGCCCACCCCATTTTCTTTACTGAGTCCACCAATTTAAATGCTAATCTCTTCTGGAAACACCTTCACGGACACACAAATAGCGTTTGACCAGCTCTCTGGGTGTACGGTGGCCTCGTCAATAGGACACATAAAATTAACCATCACAATGTGATTCTATGATAGAAATAAAAAACACCTTTCAATAGAAAGTTAAAAACAGCCTTGAGGTATAAATCTGATTGTATATAATATATGATCATATTTAGTCAAATTTATTCCTTAAGATTAAAATATCAATTGCTTCATAATGCCTTTTAAATATCTCCATTAAATCATAGTGTAAAACTTACTTTTTTTTTTAGGAAGCCTTCCTCAATTAACACCTACATATTCAAATCGCTGCTAAACCCTGTGCATTCTTGTGGGAAGAAATCAGTCTGCATCTGCTGATTCCTGTGTGTCCCTGCTAACCCGGTCTCCCTCCCTGGGCTCTTCAAGGGTTGGAACAGGCTGCTCAGCTTTCTGCTTTTCAGGGAGCCTAGACTAGGGCTCTGAGTACAAGAGGACTTCACATATAGACACTCTTTCCCGATTTAGGTATTTTCTACTTTACTAATAGACCGAGGCTGCTCTTCTGAGCAATTTCTTTCCCAAGACTCTATTTAGTCTCATGATGTTTAGGAAGCGACATTTGCAATGGCTTCAATAATTCCTGTCAATCGCAGAAGATTAAAAGATGAGTTTAAAAGATGAGTTGAACTGTAGGTGATATTATTTTCTGGAGAGAACTTTAGTCTCGTTGAATACTGTGCCCCAAGAAAAATATGCCATACCGTCTTAGACAGATTTCAAACTTCCTGCTTCTCCTGCCTCCAGTGTGCCAGCCCCGCTGTGGAATGAAATGTCTCCAAATCGCTAAGACTGTGATTTCCACGGCAGTGTCGTCCAGCTCAGTTCTTGCCCGTCCTTTCAGTTTTGTGAAGGTCAGAGACATTCTTTCTGGGTGTTTGTCAAATTGTTTGTCTAGTCTGGAACCAGCTACCCAGGCTCTGCTCGGAATAGTTTATGCAGATTCCCCTTTCCCTTGCTGCCCGGAGCCTCTGAGAGCCGCCAGCCACAGAGTCGGGAAGAGAAACATCTTTGATGGCTGTTTCATTGGCTTTTAACCATATTCATTCATGTCAGCGTCTGCTGCTCGGGCTATATGCAGGTTGTGCTCGGGCTATATGCTGTGTCAACAGACCCGGGCATTTCCTGTTTGGCCACGAGTCTGCTGTGTTTTTCCGTCTCACTCTGGTTCAGTGCACACAGTGGCTCTCAGGTTCCACTTCATCAATATTCAAACCTGTTGTTCCCATAAGGAGGACACACATACGTTCACATGTCTCTCTCTCTCTCTGTCTTCTCTCTCTCTCTCCCCGTCCCTTCTAGGAAAACATGTTAGAAACATGAAATACTGTTTTCCTGCTGAACTCCTCCAAATATTTAATGGAAAGTAAATTTACATAGTCATTCACTGATTCATGCACTTGGCGAAGGGTTATTGAGCATGACCGTGTAGCAGGGATTTTGTTTGGTGCTAAGAGCAGAAAAAACAACATAACATTCTTGCCTGTGAAGACGTTGCCGTGTTTTGTTTGGGGTGGGGGTGGCAAACAGGGTAACAAAAACTGGGGATGTCTAGTTAGGAATGAGAATTGATACTTTTTTGAAACCTTTTTGGTGAGAAAGCATAAACTTACATTCCACGGTTGGTGGCTATTCTTTCATTTCTGTAGGGGAGAGATTTGGCTTCTCTAAAAGTAGTTGTTCTCTTGTGTTCGGTTAAATGTCCTCGTGCATTTTGGATATGCAGAGGTGAATCTGGGAGACTATTTCGGAATGACAATGATCTAAACTAAAAAACTCTCATAAAACATGGGTAATTAACCTCACCGTGGGTGGAGCTGCATTCCTGCAAAATACACGGATGGGAAGCCCAGCCTTTGACTTGGAACAGGAGGGAGGCTGAGATTTTTCCTTTCTGTTGGGTATCAGGAATAACCTTCCTTATAGGGGACCATATTTACAAGCAGTCATATTGTAGGTCAGGTTTTTTTTGTTTTATTGTTTTTCTCTCTGACCATTAATTCCTCTTTGTTACCTCAAGCTATAGTCAAATTTTTACTTTTGATAAATGTTCAAAAGCTTTGGGTGGTGCTTTGGGGAATTAGGGAACAGGAATGTGTTCTCATTTGGGGTAAAACAACATGAAGAGCAGCAGCAACTCATTACGTAACGGCAAGAGGTGATTGCAGGAGCTGAGCAGAGGTTTGGTGCTGGTTTTTCCTCTGAGGCTATGAATGAAAACCAAGCTGGGTTTGTATAACATGAAAATGTTCCTCACAGATGCTCAGAGATACCGGGGAAAGAAAACACAGTGAAGGACTGGACTTTTCGTAGCCACGTGGGGTTAGTTCTCAGATTATTGCTGTTTGGGAAATGAAAGACAACCATTTCAGAGGAAGGGCCAGAAAAATCACAGGCATTTTGGTGTGGTGTGCTTAAGGGCCCTGCACATACGTCACATGTGGATCCTAAATACAGTACAACAAAACTTACATTTTGATGCAGTTTTTAACTCCCAGGAAACCAAGGGAACCCGAAGCCCCAAACAAGCCCAGTTGTTTTGAAAAGTGGTGAGCTGAAACCTCAGTGAGTCCCATGAGCAGTGAGCAATAGCAAGAAGGAGGACAGCTCTGCAGGCCCCGGGGTCAGAACACCAAGGCTTGGACCCACCTCAAAAAGAGCAAATTGAATCTGATACTAAAATTGTTTCCAGATCAGTAAACTCTCTGCTCCCAGAAGGAAATGCAATTCCTTTCTATAGGGAACTGCCTTCAATTCAGGCCCTTGGAATTTCCATTTCCCCAGACTACACTCACTGACATGTGAGCACACATAACATCCGTCTCTAACATGTAAAGACACAAGATACCATGAGTAAGAGCCGTTAGAACAAAACAAACAGCAGATATATGCCCCCTAAAACTTAAGATATTTTAATTATCAGGTACTTATTATTAAATATTATGTGTGAAATGTTTAAAAGAGTAAAAAAGAAATTTAGAAAAGCAGGAAACAGGAGCCTATAAACAAACACTTTTAAATATAATCAACTACAATTTTTGCAAATAAAAATGTAACTTTAATATCAGTAGATGGTCTAAACAACACATTAAAACTAGCTGAATAGAATGAATTAGAAAAGCACAAGAAAAACATATGGAAAAGATGTTAAAAGATGTGAAATATTGAACTGATTGGTCTAACATACATCTAATCTGAGACCCAAAGAAGAGACTAGGACATAAGGTATTAAGGTATTCAGAAAAGGGAATATGAATGTAATAACTGAGAATTTCCCAGAACAGATGAAGGACTTGAACCCATGGATAATAGGAAGCACAACATGTATATTTCTATGTGTGTATATGTGTATATGTTTATGCATGTATGACTCATATATAGGTGTGTGTGTATATACAAGGTCTGTCTAGAAAGTATCCAGCCATGTAATATGAAAACTAGAGACATTTATTGAAGAAGATACAAGATACAAGAAACATTGTACATAGGACAATGACACCTCAGTCCCCTTCAAAGTGGGCACCTTGGGACATCACACGGTTCTCCCACCGTCTGTTAACCTGACCCGCACACGTTCAGCATTCCCAGGTGTTCTGCTTGGTGCAGGCCTTCCAGAATGTGGGTCACTTCGACAGATTCTCAACCATCTTTGAAGTGTTTGTGCTACACTTTCATTTGCTCTGCACTCACTACATTGTCCTCCAAAGCCTTCTGAATCATCCACGTGGTTTCTGTGGAGGAATGTTCAAGCTTAACACAAAATTGGATGCAGATTCGTTTCTTTATTCCCTCAGTCATTTTGACTGTGACGGTCACACAGTGCACACGCTCACTCAACACGTCTAGCGCCCCAGTGACTAGTGAGTGCAGTGAGGGCCTCATTGTTCACGCGTGTTCCAGTCCACCCACCTCGCCTGCCAGGTTACATTCATAATCGTTCTCGTTACATGAACAACGTCTGGATACTTTCTGGACAGCCTTTGTGTATCACTCAAAACTGTACAATATCAAAGACAAAGATCATAAAAAGAGTCAGGGAGGAAAAAAATGTAAAATTTTTTTAAGGAATGACAATTAGACTGACAATAGCTTTCTCAACAGAAAAAAATGTTTTCAATATTATGACGCGGTTTCTTCAAATACTACTCTGTCGGTTCCTTCTCTTTTCCATCTGGAAATTTGGTTAGATATATTTTGAACTTCTCACTGTTTTCTCCATGGATCTTGAGCTACTATTTAGATTTCTGTATCTTCATGTCTCTGGCTGCATTCTGGATATTTTCTTCCAATCTATGTTTCAGTTCAAGAATTTTCTCTTCATCTATGTTTAATCTGCTTTTAAACTTAATCCATAAGGTTTTTTACAAAATTCAGTTTGGTTGATTTTGAAATCTATTTGGACATTTTTATAATCACATTTTCCTAACACATATTCTCAAGCTTTTATTTATTAAATACGTTGAGTATACTAATTTTATAGTCTATTTTTGATAATTTTAGTATCTGAAGTTTTTAAGGTATAATTTTTCTTTTTCCTGCTTGTTTTGTTTATGGTACTGTATTTGTGAGGGGTGTGTGTGTGTGTGTAAAAGTGTGCACACATGCTGTGTGTCATTGTCAGCTAATAATATTTCTCTAAAGTTAATCCATAGCAACACCTGGAAAGCTCCACAGAAAGTGAATTTTTCCAGAAAGAATTTTCATTATCTCTGCCAAATACTTAGGGGCACTATGAATTCATGAAATTTTAAGTTAAATTCTAAACCTGAGGTTTTCAAAATACTTGAGTAGTAGGAATCCAGACTTTGTATCTGTGTGAGGGCCAGCGTATGGTTACAGTCAGAGGATATTTTCTTTCCTTTGCTCAATCTTTGAGGTTCAAGATGGATAATTTTATAAACAGTTCCTGGGGGGTGGGTTTGTTTCTTATTTACTCTTACAATGAAAGCATCGAACACTAGAGTCATTAGATTATCCCCAGATGCTCAGATGGGGCTTTGTCTCCAGTTCCCTGTACTCCCATGACGGGGAACCGACACTGAAGTGCATCTAGTTTTACAAATTTCCTTAACGTGAAAGTCAGTTTGGTCCTCTGCTTTCTTCTCTGGATTTCATTTTATTTTTTGCCTCCAAGAATTTTTTTTTTTTTTACTTTATTGCTAATGCATTTTTTCACCTTATTGAATTGGAAAAGCCACAGTAATACATTTTTAAAAAGATGTTATTTGCATGTTACTCAGCATTTTAGTTGTTTGTAGGAGATGCTTTGTTTGGGGTATCAAGTTCACTTCAAAACAAGTAAAATGGAGAAAAAAATATATGATAAATAAGAAACAAAGTAAAATAATTGAATGAGGACCAAGAATTTTGACCACAATATAAACAAATAGAATTGCCATTTAAGACATAGCATGTCAAAATTGATTTAAGAAAAAGTCTAGATATATTATTCTTTCTAGATACACATTTAAAATACGAGAACCCCGAAATAGTGAAATCAATGAGTGGAAAGAGACACACCCTTTAAGTACTAACCAAAAAGTAATCGGGAAGTTTATATTAGCAGACAGCCTATAAGACACATACCATTATTAGGGGTAAAGATAATTACTACATAATGATAGAAAGAGATTCAACTTACCTGGAAAATGCAATATATCTATTAATAACTTGTACATGTTTAATGAAATAGCCTTAAATATGTAAGGCAAAAGATTGACAACACTACAGGGAGAAGTTGACTAATTCACAGAGTTAGAGCTTTTAATACTTTTTTTAGTAATAGATAAATTAAAAAAATCACCAAAAATATTAAATATTTAGACAATAACATTAACAAGCTTGATTTAATGGACATATGTGAATCCTCACATGTAATGGATGCAAAAAGCACATTCTCCTTAAACACCTATGACATATGTGCAATAATTAACTAGGTATTGGACTGTAAAGCAAATTTTGACAAATATAAAAAAATTTGCCATAGGATCACATTCTTTGACAACAATGCAATTAAGTTAGAAATGAGTAACAAAAAGGACAAGTAAAACTCTTATGCTTGGAAATGTTGCAAAATACTTCTAATTAACTCATAGGTCAGAAAGAAAGCATATTAGAAATTGAATTACAGAAATAAATAATAAAAATATTTTATATACAAAAGTTGTATAATGAAATAAAATGGCATTTCAAAATAAATATATAAACTTCAATGCTTACCAGGAAGAAATGCAGAAAATGAACATGCTAAGTCTCTGACTTAAAAGGTAAGGAAAAGAATGGCAGAATATAGACAATGAAAGCAGAATAAAGGATAAAGTTAAGTGCTCAAATCAATGAAATAGAATATAGGTATATATAGAATATACACATATACACACACATATACACACATATATGTATAAAATACAGAGGCAAATGTATACTAAAATAAACTTCTGGTATTAGTGATTGAGAGAAAATATTGCTACTAGAAGTTCCACTAAATATTCAAGGACTGGGTAATTCCTGATTCATGAAGAAATTCTCTTCAGAGGCTAGAAAATAAGAGCATACCAAAATTCATTTTGTGAGACTAGAATGACCCTAAAATGAAAACCAGTTAAAAACACTAAGAGGTGGGAAAATTATAGATTGGTCTCATCATAAAAATAGATTTAAAACTAGATCTATTGGGAAATATATCCAAAAATCTGAAACAAAACATTATCAAGTCAAATTTATAAGTTTATAAAAGTGAAGATGAAACAACATGATTTACTGTGTTCAGTCCAGGAATATAAGGAGAATATTCTGTTAAAATGTCTAAAATATGTTTCACCAGATTAATTGACTAAAAGAGGAAATAGGATTTTATTTCAAAGGGGGGCAATATAAAAAGTTAGCAGACACTTGTGAAAAAATAAAAACCAAATAAAACACATAAAAATCTAGGTATAGAAATAAATTTTCTTTACTTGGTAAAGGATGTTTACAAAAGCTTTATAAAAATGACTTCATTTTTAGGGTTGAAGCATTAGAAATCTTTTCTAAAAAATCAAGAACCAAATATGGGTCAATATTTTACTGGAGGTTCTAGCCAGCAAAATAAAACAAGAATAAACACATATATAAATATTTGAAATAAGAAAGTGTCAGTATTGACAGATGATGCAACGTGACAAAATAGTTCACAAATAAATTGTGGGAATTAATAACAGAAATTATCAAGTTGGAGGGATATAAAATTAGTGTACAAAATAAAATTGCATTTCTCAATTCCAAAAACAAGCAGGAAGAAAAGTCACCATTTCTGTTACATTAACACAGATTTTGGCAAATAGACCACTATCACTTAAAGAGCTCAGAGATAAAACAACACATATATCCAAATTTATTTATGACAAAATTAGTGCTTTCTAACAACGAAGAAGGGAGCATCTTTTCAATAATCACGCCACATTAAGGCAAGGATGTGGATCAGTAGGAACTCATACACTATTGGTGAGAGTACAAATCATTTAAAATATGTCAGGAAACTATTTGTACTACCTTTAGAATTAATTTTAAAATAATAATTGAACTTCTATAATATGTTCTATTCTATTCTAGTTACTATTCTAGGCACTTGTGCATATAACTGAACAAAACAAAAAAAATTCTGCCTTCATGTAAGTTACATTCTAGTAAATATCCCCATATTCTATGTTCCAGAAATTCCATTCTGGATCACTAGCATCATTTTCTGTGTTCTGAGGTGCAGATGGGGAACCCCAGTTGAGAATTCCTGCAAGAAACTATTACACACGTGCATTGGGATGAAAGTCCAAGAAGGTTCATGGTAAAATTTCCAGATTTAGCAAATAAAAATGTAGGGGACTCAGTTAAATTTGAATTTGTGATAAACAATAATTTTAATAGATGTATAATTTCTATGAAATATTTATAATTTATCTGGCAACCTTATTCATAGGAACATTATGTATTAGATATGTCAACACTCCCTTCCAACAATACCAGCGATTAAAGAATCTGCATTCTACTATATTGACAGAGAGGTACTCATGAACTGGGAAACTCATGCATAAAAATACCTTGGAATAGGAAAAATCGGACCAATTACATACAGAATTACTACAAAAAAATAAACAAATACAGAATATGAGAATAAAAATATTTCAGTGGATGAAATTTCCCCTAAAAAGGAAACTATGAGACATTATTCCAAATTGGGTTAAATATCCTCAAGCAACTGTTGTGAGGCATGAAAAAGGTACTTAGTCTATCAGACAGAGTGAAACCAGAAAAACAGAATATGTATCTATAAGACAAGACATTGGCTTACGCAATTGCAGAGGCTGCTAAGCATGCAGGGAGTCTGAGGGACAGTCGCCAGGAGAGGAAGAGTGCGTCCAGGTTGGCACTCCGTGGGCACAGGTTAGAGCTGGTGTCTACACTGAGCGTTTCTTCTCTCTTGGCAAAGCCTCAGCCTTGCTTCTAAGGCTTTCCAGTTGATTAAGTCAGGCTCACCTGGGATAATCTCCTTTACTTAATGTCCACTGATTAGGAATTTTCATTACATCTGCAAAATCTCTTTACAGCAGTAAGTAGATTAGTGTTTGATTGACTAATTGGGGACTGTAGCCTAGTCAAAATGACTTTTCAAAAAGCCATCACAGTCCTCCCATTGTTAAGTTGGCACCTACAGAACATATCTCATTAACCATGTTGGCCAAATAAACGCAGTAACGAAATTGTGCTTCTTCTAAACATATTGGTACCCTACATACAATTCAAAACTTGCTAACCATTTTCTCAGAAAAGGATATCAAGTCCTTTGGTGATGTTGACTCTTCTTTAAAATGCTATAACTTAAGTACTGAGATAAAAAATCAACTGTAATTAAAATATTTAATGTCTGATGATAGAGGAAAGAAAACAAATATTTGGTTAACATATATGCAAACATAATTCATATCAAAGTAAGAAAAAAATACAACTATTACTGTCCTCATTTTGCAAGGTAGCTTATATTCATAAGTACCTTCTTTGCTGAGGCGAAGAACCTCAGCTAGTCATGAATCGTTCTCTGGAGGAGTGACCCAAATTTTCATTCCTGAAGGGTCTGGCTATTAGCAGTTCAGGCTGAGTTGAGTTTTGACATTTTCATTGAATTTAATTACAGGACACAGGAATGCTAAGAGCCACAGTAACGGATCTCCTGTACCCAATACACACTCCTCCCTACTCCCATTTGTGTAATAACAACACAATTTCTCCTTGATAGTTGGAATCAGTCACCCCCCAAAATAACCCTCTTCTTTGCTTATTGATTCAGAAACATGAGAAACTCAAAGTTGCCAGGTGGCAGTCTCGATTTTATTTCAGCAGACTCGTTGTGTCCCTACATAGCAGCATTCTTCCATTTGGGCCAGCAAAGTGGAAGCTCATGGGAATAAGGAGCAAAACGTTTGCTAGCGGATCACTAGAGGTCATAGTGGGACAAGCCACTCCCAATTATCTAAATTGATTATTGGACCCATGAATCCTGCATATGGAAGAAACAGCACCTTATATTGGATGCTGATTCACAGTATATACCTCAAATGAGAGGACATACAAAGTATTGCCATCTAGTTGTCACCGTAAGGGACTCTTCAAAAGGCCATTCCACCATACTGCTCTACCAGCTTCTTCAGATGATGAGCAACAGGGTAAGAACAGTGAATTTAATGACTATGAGTCCATTGGCGCACTTCATTTACTATGGATGAATTTCTTGGTTAGAAGCAATGCTGTGTGGATACCATGATGGTGGAAAGGCATCTGTAAGGACACAGATGGTGGTTTTGGCAGATACCTGGGGGCAAGGGCAGCAAATCCATATGAAGAGTAAGCGTCTTTTCCAGTAAGAGCAAAGTGCTGCCCCTTTTATGACGGAAGTCGTCCGATGTAATCAACCCTACATCGGGGGAAAAGACACGTACTCCATGTACCTACAGATGCTTTTCCACCATCACGGCATCCACACAGCATTGCTACTAACCAAGAAATGTATCCACAGTAAAGGAGGCGTGGTAATAGATTTGCAGTCATCCACTGTTTTATGGAGAAAGAAACTGAGGCTGAGGAAGGCTAAGAAACTTGCCCAAGGACATGGCTAGTAAACTGTAGACTCAGGAGTCACATCTGGGTTTTTTGGATTCAGAGCTCTCTTTTTTTTTTTTAACCCCTGTTACAATGTTTCCCAAACTCCAAATAGTGAGTTGCAAAATCAGTTCAGGGGTCACGACTTGTGTTTAAAAAAGTAGAAACTATTGGAGTGAATTCTATAAAGTAAGAGTAATTAATTTTTTGTGTGAAACGTTTGAGCAATGTATAGACCTCCACACTTCAGTGTGATTGTGCAGGTTGGATACTTCGCAGAGGCACCCAGCCATGGGTCGTGGGAGGTAAATGCAGCTGTCTTCATATGTGCCCAGTCACGTGCTCCAGGGGCCACGTCTGCCAGAGATGCCGCCTCGTTCTAATTTGCCCACGCAGAGGGAGCACCTTCATCCAGTTTTCAGAAAGTCATCATAAAACCTCTCTGTAACTCTACACACACGTGTGTGCTAGATCACAATGAAAAATACATTCCCTATGATGGACCAGATATGAAGAAATCTTCATTTAAATAAATTTCCATACATCTTATCATCAACATGAAGTTTTATATTTTTTAAAATACTAAAGAAAAGAAGACCGTAAACCTCATAGCATTTATTCCAAAGACAAGGCTCACCAAAGCTGGATGTAGAATAGGGACGAAGCAGATACTGGCAGGATTTAGAAGCAGTTTCTTCAGCAGTTGCCAAGCTCTGATCCCAGTTACTGGACATAAAGTTCTTGATTTGCAAAAGTGTTCTCAGGGCAGGCATAATTTTCACCATTTGGAACTTAGGGTTTAGCCTGATTACTTTTCAGAAAAGTTCTATTTGAAAGTAAAATGTGCTTGGACATTCTATAATAACAATAAAGTAGTAATAGTAAGAAGAAGGATGATGAGTAGCAGCAACTAATAGGCATTGAGCTCTGAATATGTTGAAGATACTATTCAAAGTTCTTTGCATTTAACCCTCACAACAACATTAGGAACAAACAGTATCCTCATTTTGCACCTGAGGCTACCGAGGCAGAGGAGAAGTTAAACAGCTTGGCCAAGTTCACGTAACTAGTGAGGGCTGGACCTGGGATTTTAACCCAGCCCCTCTGGCTCCAGGATCCAGAACTATTCTTCTAGTTTGACTCCTATGGACACGCTTGAAGTTCTGACTCGGGGGGATGGGCGGGACATGGACAATATATATAACCTGAACTTTTGTACCCCCATAATAAGCTGAAATTTTAAAACAAAGTTATTTTGGTCCCATGACAGCTACTGAAACTAGTAAGTACATTCCTAACTTACTAGGTGAAATATTTTTCATTCCAGGGCAAAATGATAAATAATCTCATCAGTGCTTGCATATGACGCAGCGGTTATGTCGCTCTCTTATCATTAAAAATACCATGAAGAAAACAGGATGTGATTGTGAAATAATTGATAATTTCAGACTGCTCACGAAGCACAAAGCCAGGCGCTGTCCTTGGGGGTGTGACATCACAATGTCCCCCACCTGCCTGCTAAGTACGAGATTGCGCTGGCAACAGAGTAAGTGTTTAAGAGGCCAAGGAAAAAGAGTGCTGAGACCTCACGATCTCATTTCAACACATATGCCAGCGAGTGATAAAAACCTGAGACGTGAAATAGAGGACCAGTTGTTGATAAAGAAATAAAATTGTCTCTAAATGCTGTGTCTTTCAAAGTTTTCCGGGCTACATCCCTGTGTCTGTGAAGACAGCCTTTCCTTCTTTGAAGACAGGGTCAGTCAAGGGCAGCCAGTCATTTATCTCTGAGGTGGCAGAAGTCTGTAACTGAAGAGCACCCCACTTGAAAATGACAGTCATCTGGAGGCCCCTTTTATGATATCGTCTTCTTTTAAGCTGATAATAGAACAGAACTTGGTAAGGGCCACTCCGTGCCATGAATCAAATTGTACTTCACAGGAGTCATTTCCTATTGAGGTTGATGTGCCTGTTCCTCATTTATATTGATCAGCGGACATTTGTTTGCCAAGATAAAACTAAAAGAGATTGCCTGGATGCCCTGTGACATTTTCAAAGGGGAAAATGCATTTTTTTCCCCAGTATTCTTTGTATGACTGCATTTCAGAAAGAAGGAGTTACAAATCTACTTTAGAGATGTCTGGGATGGAATGAGGAAGAGAATGTTTCTGGATCACTTCCTGTTTCCCTAGGGTCATTTTTACGAAGTTGGAGTATCATATTTTAATTAAAATTGAAGCCATCTATTAGTATTTGTTGAATTCAGTTAGGTTCTAGGATTTGGATATTTGTAATCAAACATAGATTTTTGTAATCAAACATAGATTTTTGTAATCAAACATGTAATGAAACTTACCACACACGAAGCATAGCTGAGTTCCAGAAAATCCTTAAAGCTGTGCACTGCTGTAGAGGAAACAATAACTCATAATACATACTGAATTAAAAGCCCTAATGTGTATTGTATGTGTAGACACACACACACACACACCCCTACCTCTCTGTGTAGATACAGATGTATCTATCTATATAGAAATATATAGTTATAGATAGAGAGATAGATGTGCAGTGTGTCCCTTGAAGTTGACTAGAAAAGCTGAATATTGATTTGTTGATTTGGGCAATGTCCTTATTTACATTCAGTTCATAAAAACAAGTGATCAAATACTTTGCACTCAAGACATTGATATCTGTACAACTGTTATATCACAACAAAGTTATTTGCATAAGTGGTTTACCAAAATCAAATATCTGCCATAATTAAAAAGCAGCTACTTCGAGAAAGAAGCTAAAAGTCACGGATTAATGCTTTCAGAAATGGAGGCTCAAACCAAATGTCCATTAAGCAACAGTTATTGTATTTTATCTTGACAATAGAATGTATAAGGGCATGGAGAAATTGACCTTTTGTGGTAATATTGTATGACAACACTTTTCTTCAATTGATCTTGGTGATACTTCGGGTCACATACAAATCCTTTATGACCACCTGAAGAGGCTTCAATCAAACTCAATCGCCAAATTGAGAAGAATAAGATGCTCTTTTGAAGGTCATCACTAATCTTTTGGTTACAAAAATCTATGACCCTTTCCTCGGTTTTTACGATTTCTACATTTCCTTAGATTCTGATTCTGGTCATTTTACCTGGCGCTGCTTTGTTTTTCTTACATTCCATGATAATGTCCCCTTCGTTTTTTAAAACATTCCAACACTTCCTTTTGTTTTATCTTCTTTGTCCTTTTCCAACAGAAATTGAGATTTTTTCCAAGATTTAGTCAGTAATTTCCTTTTTTCTTTCTGTAGGATCTCACGTAGTGATTTTATCTGTTCCTTTGAGTGAACACCCAGTTGTACCATTTGTGCTATAATTTCTGACCTTTAGGCTTAGTCACATTGACTTTTAGGTAATGATGGAAAAGCTAAAATATGAAGCTCAAGTAGCTCTCTCTATATATATGCACACATATACATGTAATATATAATTTATATATAATAAAATCTGAAGGCAAATGCAAAGCTGTAAGAATAGTCTAAACAGACAGGGAGAGGTTAGACAGATATTAATTCTACTCCAATAGGAAAGAACATCAAACCTATACCACTAGCCATGGTTGCTTCGTGAAATATAATTCTAAATTTCTAAACCTTTTCCTTGATACGACATTAGAATATCAAATTCAATACAACACAAACCAGACTTACCTAATACTCATCACTGGATTTGCTTCCATTAAGAGTGGCAGATTCTGGGTATGCGTTTTTGCAGGAATACTGCAGAAATGCAGAATCTAATCATAAAGAACTTTCAGGAAAATCTCAATGGGGGACAGTCTACAAAATATTTATCCTGTACTCTTTAAATGTAAATACCAAGAAAAACAAAAAAGGCTAGTGGACCATTCTATACTAAGGGAGATCACAGAGATATACAACTTCAGGCAGTGATTGATTCCAGACTAGATCCTGGACCAGAAAAAAAAAATAGCTCTAAATGTGACAATTGATGAAATTTGAATGTAAACTGTGGATTATATAATAATGTTACGCAAGACTAAGTTTTCCTGATTGTGGTAACAGTTCTATGGTTGTATAGGACAATGTCCGTGTTGGGAACTACACAGTCAAATATTTAAGAACAAAGAATTGTGTTGCTTTCAAGATATTTTTAAACGGTTCAAAAAAAGAAACAGATGATTCAGGCATTATACTTTATGTAAGCTATACCTCCATAAAGTACTATTGAAACATACATAAAAGGCTTTTAGACAAAAAAAAAAGATGATAGAAATATATAGATAGATAATGATAAAGTAAATTGTCCATAATGTAAATAATTGGTGAATCTTTTTGAAGGGTGTACAAAAATTCCTTGTATTGATCTTGCTACTTTGCTAGTGGTCTCCAAGTTTGAGATTATATCAAAACAAAAGCACCTCCAAATGTACAATATAATATAAACAAAAGAGTACACTGATAGTGGATGAAAATATTGTTATTTAGATTAGTGATGATGTCCCTTTGGTTGTTCTTTCCATTTTTCCTAGGTTCAATTCATTCTTTTATTTTCTTATGTTCTCTGTCAACCTTGTGTATAGTCAGGCCATATAGGACAGTGGTTAGGAGTGAAGGCTCTAGAGCTGGACCATCTGGTGTTGTTTTGTGACCTTGGACAAGATACTTAATAGCTCAGTTCATTTGTTGTTGTCTTATCTACAAAATAAGAAAAATAAGAGCACCCATATGATATAATTATTATGAGGCTCTTAAAACATCGCTTTGCATACAATAAGCACTTGTGAATTTGAGTCCTTGATATGTGACAATTCCTTTCATTTTTTTTTTTTTTTGGTTAGTTTTTTTTAAACAACTGACTTCAAGAGAAAGCAACTTGTTGGAAGTTGTATTGTTTCCAACTGAATTCATATGATGTGATATGTTATTGAGTCTTTATCTTCCTGTGTTGTTGTATGTTATGCTGCCATTTTTTCAGCATGATATTAGAATTATTCAAGAGATTAAATATGCTGGCTGAAGTAACGATTTTCTCATTCATTGGGTCCATCTCAGTAAGGTATAGAATGCCTCAATCTGTTCATGTAGTTTCAACACTGAAAATCTCATTAGTAGTTAAAATAGGCCAGGAGAGTATATAAGATCATTCCTCAATAGGACCCAAAGTGGAACAATTTCTGCTTTGGATTTTCCTATTCATCAGCAAAGAAATATAAGCAACACCTGCAGAAACATGGCTAAAAGGAATGCACATTGTTTAAATTGAAATCTAGTTAGTGAATATAAGAGGGCAAGTATGTGCAGCTATGTTCAGGGGAAATAGGATTTTTGGACTCAGCTTCTTTGGCACAACCATTTTAAGAGTATACATTATATGATGGGGAAATTTTTAAAATAAGGCTGTTTTGAAGTTGTGATTTTAAACTGGCCCCATCAAAGGGGTCAGGCCTACTTCCCCAATTATTTAAATTGCTGAGACCTAAACTTTTGTATCCCCATAATAAGCTGAAATGAAAAAGAGAGAGAGAAAAATAAATAAATTACTGAGTCATGTAAATAAAAGAGTGCCAAGTGCTGCTCCTCAAGCACTGTCGCACCCAAGACTCCGTATCATCTGGAAGAGGAGGTAGGTCTGGACTTCATTTTAACGGGATACCTTTGGAGGATTTTAAATGTCTTCTGATCAAGGACTTTAAGGAGATTACTTTGCTATGTTAAACAATAAACAAACAAATAAAAAAGGATAGCATGCAGGACCAAGTTAAGAGACCACGGCAGAAGTTCAAGTAAGAAATAATGGACTTCTTATTCATCGGAACCAAAAAAAATTTCTCCCACCATCCCAATAAGTTATATATGGTATTTAGGAAGTAGAACAGACAGGACTGAAATGAATTTAGAAAGGGGATTCAAGAGATTAGAATCAAAGATTACACCCGGGTTTTAGGTTTGAAGGACTGATTAGCCAATGGTGCTATTTGGTGATACAGAGAAGAAAAGGAACAGGTTTGAGTGTTAGGGAAATAAAAATTTATTTTTGGTTATAAATCATTGAGTTCATGCAATTGGACCTTTGCTTAAATGATATTTGCTTTTCATGGCTTGACAAATGTTTTAATAAGTAAATTAGTGTATACTGTTATTAATTCTATGGTTTTAATTTAACTTAACTACTTTCTTAGAGTGGCTATATAAAATTAACTCGTAGCACTGTTATTTAGAAGAAAAAGCAATAATACTGTGCCAGCCAGGACATCTTTATGCGATGTTTCCAACAGTCATTCATTTGACACGTGCTTTGAGTAGACCAGAGTCTCAACGACCCCTCCACGTCCCCTTCTGTAATGTCTTGGCAAGACCAACGCAACAAGAGTCCAGAGAGGAATAAAAGACACACATTGCCCCGATTAACACAGGACAGTAATCAAGAAGCTATCCTTGTCTTCAGAATAAATACCGGAATATGGTGAATTTGTGGCACTGTCAAAGCAAGTGCTCAGAGCCACCCGGGCCGCCGAGGCAGCTGTCACTAGGCCGCTACTCCACTCCACCTCGGCTGCAGCTTCAGTGCCAGAGGACGGACGATCCCAGGCTGCTCCAGCCTGAGAGAGCAGCAGTATCAATAAGCTCTGCTGTTTTATTAGGTTTATCAAACAGCAGTCTGTCTATCTGGTCTGCTGGCCAGGATATGCTGGCCTGTTATGTTGACTCTACCCCACTTCATCTCACAACAGTGGTCTGTGAACAGCATCCCACATTCACACTGAAGACATGGCTGGCATTCCATTAAAGCTCTGGGGAGTCCACTCGAGTACAGTAGAGGCAAGGGTAGTGAGTTCTATGTGTAAAAGCAAATGGATTATGGTTCAATTCCCTTTTAAGAGTAATAAAATTAAGTTCTGGGGCCTTTTCTCTTTTCTGGGGAAGCAGCTATTACATTGACTTGTCATTGTGTAGGAAAAGAAATTCCTGGCATTTTTGGGTAGCATTTTATATTTTACGAAGTACTTTCATATTTTTCATTTTATTTTACCAACAGCTTCAGTTTGGACGGGTATTAACTACTTTTATAGATAGGAGAACTGTACAGTGTTAACCAATTAACTCACTAAAATGAGGGCAATTAAGGCACAATCAGAGTAGCCATGTTATACTCAGGAGTATAACCGTGAGCAGCCCAAGTAGTGTTCCTGTTCATATACATGCTCTAGTTTCTAATGCAACAGATTTCATTCTTAGGTGTGTAGAATGTCTGTTGGTAGCTGCCATTCAACTTTGCTCATAACCACACTTTCAACTTCATCAAATGCCAAAAATTAAAGCAGTTGTTCCACTGGATCAATGAGGAGGAGAAAGAGGAGCAAGAAGAAGAAGCAGAAGGGGGAATGGGAAGGTAGAGTAGTAATATACTAGTCTCTTTTCTCCTGGTATTTATTTGCAATGGAATTATGTGAAAGTTCAGAAATATCAACTGGTAATCAGCTTTACCGACCCATTGATGGCATCTGTCTTCCGATGCAACTTCTAACCACGTATATCACCTCACTTCCTGTACCTGGGAGTCACAAAATATTTTGTCTGGCCTGACAATTGTACCTTTTTCATAAAGAAGCCTTCCATATTCCTCCCAGGCAGAGTTTCTTGTTCCCTTTGTTGTGTTAAATTTGTTCCTCCTACGTACCTGCATTATCACATGCATCACGCGGTTCTGCAAGAAACTGTAAATAGGATTTCTCCTCCACTAGACTCTGAAACTCATGATGACTTTTAAATTCATCTTTGAGTTCTGGATACCTAGTTCGGTGACTTGGCACAAAGTAGTTCTCAGATGTAGCCTTAACATGTTTTGTTAAGAGTGATAAGATACGATGGAACTCCGAACTCAACTTTGCCGGGGAGACCAATACAACGGAAATCAGGTACCAAAGAGAGTGTGAGAAAGACCCTTACCAACACCTCCCAAACCCCACGTAAAATTGTTAAGGGAAGATCTGTAAATCAGGAAATCCACAAGTCTTTACCTTTTATTATACCATGAAAATAAACTGGAGAAAGGATTACGAAGATTTCTTCAGAGAGCTTCTCTACACTTTGATCCCCAAAAGATTGGGTTATGCTAAGCCAGTGCTACTCCCTTCACCTGACAGCCAGGGGGTAGTTCAGAGTTAAGGAGAAGGAAAAGGTGGTTAGCAAAATATCTAGAAGTAGAAAACCAAATAGCTTAGATTTTCCAGGAGAGTTCTAATATCAAATAGTCTGTGCTGTTTTCCCCCATAAGTATACTCATGCTGTCAGACCACATGTTACAATCTTTGCAGTATAAAATATAGTTGCTCCACCTAAAGATGACTCAGAAATTTAAACATGGTGATAGAATTTTTAGATTTTAGGTCTGAGGAACTCGAAAGAAACAATAAGGAGGAAACGGTTTGGCAGTCCAGAAAAAGCTGGGCAGTTAAGGGATATTTCCGATTACCCTTTTAGCCATAAAGATTTAGAATACTTGGGAGTTTACTTCTAAAAGGCATCTCCTAGCTTGGACAATCAGCCTAAATTTCCACTAAGGCTGATGAAATTTTAAATATCTTTGCTTTAGTTAGAACCAATCAAACATAAGAAAAGGGGAAGGGTAGGGCGGGTATGGGAGTGAATCAGAATGTGTCAAGAAACTCAAAGCCAGTAGCGCTGGAATTGGGGAAAACATAAGGAACATGAGGAATATTCTTTCTATTTCTAATTTTGTCTTCATCTGCAGGTCTCTTTCTTTCTTTTCTGTCTATAGATTGTCTTTCTCTAATAGTCACCAACTAATATCATTACTAGCAAATAGCTATTAAGCACTTCCTTCATGCTTCATTTGCATAGTAGCTAATTTAATGACTTCAACAGCCTCATGAGGTACACCCATTTTACAGATTAAGAAATTAAGGGTTAGAGAGGTTAAGGAACTTTCCCAAACTCTTAATTGATAGAGCAAAGTTTTGAACATAGGCCTGACTCCAGGACTAAAATACTGTTAACCACTATAGCACATTCCTCCTAACTGGTTGTAGCTGCCCTCTTTCCATAAATATCCAATTACACATTAGAGATTAATGTACTGGAACAGTGTAACTCTGGTTCTTCAGACCCAGTTCTGAATCCTTGAGGACAATATCTGCCTTGTCAAGATTGAGTGGGACAGGCGTCTCTAATGGGGTGGTTATGTTTTATCAGCATCTCTGCTGAGGGTACATTGTCCTTAATCAGAGGATCTTGGTCCACACCCTGAAAAATGGAGATTCACACTCCCAGATAAATTTATTAAACACTTTTTTTGGAAATGATATTCTAAATCTCTGATTACAGGTTGATTTTATTTGTTCAACAAACATTTATTGACCACCTATTATGCATCTGGCACGACTAGGGTTGCCTGATTTAGCAAATAATAATACAGGACACCCAGATAAATTTAAATTTCAGACACACAGTGATTATTTTTTAGCATAAGCATGTCCCAAATATTGCATAGGCATCTCCATATGGCCACGCTAGACATTATTTTGTACTCTTTGGGTTATAGTGTCATGAGGACAAAGATAACTGATCACCATTCTCACTTATTCATTTAAAACTGGACCCAGAGAGTCCAAGTTAATGTTCATAGCCTTGAAGAGTCCTATTCTCTTTCTCTTTATTTCAGTTTGGATTCACTCCCAACATCAGTTATCACTGCATTTTCTAGAAGGAAGAGGTTATTACCCAGCTTATTACTCGTGGGGATATTTTGGTAGTTACAAAAGGAATTAGCCCGTTGAAGAGCTCTCCAGCCAGATAGCATTAAAATCACAGACCTTTGAATTCAGCACAGGCACCTAAGATTTTGAATCAGTTCCCATGTCTTATTTAGGAAATTAATTATTTAGAAATATTAAATGGGTCTGGAATGGCTAATTTAAAATGATTAAGTGGTCACTAATTAAAAAATCAACTCTATGTCCAGAAGAGGCTTCTGTCCAGATGTATGTTATGATAACTTGGCTCTCTAAATATCAACTCATTAAAGCATTTTCACCTCGTCCCTCTTACCTCACCCACCATTTCCACTCCCCACCTGCCCTTCCCCACACACACAGACTCACACACATGCACTGCCAAGCACACGCACACACATGCACACACATGCACAGCTGAGCACACGCATGTACACACACAGACACACACATGTGCACAGCCGAGCACATGCATGCACACATGCACACAGAGACACACACATGCACAGCTGAGCACACACATGCACGCACACATACACACACATGCACAGCCGAACACATGCATGTACACATGCACACACACACATGCACAGCCGAGCACACACATGCACACACAGACACACACACACAGCTGAGCACATACACACACACACACACACACACAGCCGAGCACACACACACACACACACACACACACACACACACACGATTGAGTGCTGGGCTGGATGGACTTCCCCGTGTGCTCACAGAAAGGTAGGCACGACACCAGCAGGATGCACCTACCGTACCGCAACATGCCCTGCAAAATACCCCTCCTTTCGTGTCTGGCTCCAGACTGCATCCAGCATACCTGAGGCACCGGCTGTGCTTTATGAAGTCTACAATTTTCGACTGGTTGTGTCTTTCCATGCAAACTCATTAGGCACTATTTACACCCGCCGCAGCTGCGAAGAGAGAGGTTCTGAACTCTGGCATTCTACAGTAGGCTTTGTTTCTCATTTACATTTGCATATTAAAGTGTTTGCCTGAAATAGGCTATTGAAATTAATTCAGGATTAATTGGTGTCTTTATCTCATTAGGACAATCTAATTTAAGGATGATGAAATTGTTTAGCCTCCCGTTTGCATAATTAGATTGCTTTGAATTGCTGTCATTATTGGCTCTTTAGCATCATCTGTAGGCCTCAAACAGACAAGAGCTTCCACCTCATAAAGACCAATCATGTGTTACAGCAGAGGGCTGTTAACCCCTTTTAACCCAGACTCACTCGGATTAGCCGTCACAGCAGACAGGCCTCGGTCCCCCAGAGCCTGGAGTGCCTTCCTTTTTGAATTCTTGATGTTGAGATTAATAAATTGTCCTGCATTTATATACTCGGACATGAACACGGTTCCAGCATCTCTCCTGGGATCCGAAGCGTTCGGAAGACCGACCCCTCTCCTGTGAGCACGACCCTCAATGTTACGGCGACCTCCCTTCCTGGTAACCGGAAATCCTTTTATGACCTAAAAATGGGACAACATTCCTAGCATCCTGGAGAGGACATTGGGTTTTCACCAAGCCCAACACTTGTTACTCTCAGCGCTTAGCAACAAGTATGATTACTCAAGGAAGCTGCGGAGTAACGGAGACACAGGAAGCCATCTGACACTCATTTAATCATTTATTAACTCAACATTTAGCAAGTATTTTATTGAGGACCTGTAGTGGGCCTGATATTGTGCAAGGCCCTGGAAAATCCTTGAGAACTAAGTCACAGGCTTGTGCATTCTGTTCCGGGGAGAGGAGGACGTGGAACAAGGGACAGCAGAGCTGGGTTCTGGCACCAGCGACTGCCCTAGGAAGCCACAGAACCTCAGCAAGCTTGACATTTTTTTTTATCTTGTTTCGTTAACAAATGGTGGTTCTCATCCCTGGGTACACATTGCAAAAACCTGTGAGCTTCAGAAAAATACCTATGCCTGGGCCACACCCTCAATAAATATAATCACAATGTCCAGGGAGAGGCACCGATTCCCACGTTATAAAAACTTAGTTGAATCTAATCACTGAAAAGCCAGTCTCCTAAGTAATTTTTAAGGTTGCTTCTAGCAATTAACACAAACAAACCAAAAGTAGCATTTTTAATTTATGCGATACTCCCGGTAAGAATGATTGCTGCCATGCAAAATTTGAATTTAATTTCTTCAGATATTAAGAAAAATTAAAATTACAGAATTAAGACAATTTTTGGATTTCAAACTGAAGAAAATAAGAACTTCAAAAATCAACACTTTATTTGAAAAAAAAATACCTGCAGAAATTAAAGAGACTTAAATTAAGAACAACATGAATGATACAAAATAAAACAATAATAACAGAAGCAGGATATGTTAATCATTTGGTGGCATTTTTTTTCTTGAAAAATTAAAGTGGATTGTAGAATCCTTACTGTACTTAAAGATGTTTGATTCTCATGTCAACTGTGTTTCTCTTATACCCCTCCCTAGCTCTCCTGGCCATAAAAGAATAGCCAATTGCTCCGTATCTTCAGCTAAGGAAACAATCCTAATCATGACACCAAGAGCAAACAGGAAAGGAAAAATAAAATTTTTTATATAAATTATAAACTACATAACATTGTAGACCTTTCTCGCAGACAATTCAAAAGATACTTTATGAGGAACGTTAATATGCCTTATAAACAATATTATGGTAGAGTGCTGTATTGTTACTATCATTCTAGTTTTATAAAAGAGATAACTACAATTCAGAAAAGAAACAATCTACCATGAAGGCTTACAACATCTGATTTTTTAAATTACATTTTTACTTTCACTGAACTTGGCTTTAAATTTTGCCTGACTTTGTATCTAAAGGGGTAAGATTACAATTATGTATTTATATTATGTCCAGATAATAAACTGTTAGTTTCTTGAAGAAGAGCAACAACACACCCAGGCAGGAGGCTGGAGCCTTGGGTTTGAGTAACAGATTATTTGAGCTTGAATGATTTGTTTAACTTCCATGGCTTCAGTTGCTTCACCTTGGAATGAGGGGAATGTGCAAAAGCCCCAAGGACTTCAAAGATTTGCTACATCTGGGACTCCACTTTGGCATGTTTATTGAAATTGACCCATCTTCATGCATTAAGCAAGTCCTAACACATTTGAGACAACTGGAGTCATATAAAACCAAGCCGTAGACCCAGGGGTGGGAGTAGGAACTCCAGATAGACATGCCATTTTCTCCCATGCCTATATACAAGGAACAGCAGCATAATGACAGCCACCATTACGACAACTAAAAGACAAAACAAAACAAAGTATGTCTAAGAATAGAATAAATCCCACACAGGAGTTCAAGTACAGAAAATATCTGCAGAGTAGGTGAAAACGACCGCACCAATATTCAGCTTGAAAACTATTTTTGGTGCTGACAGTGACTGACTTCAATCTGGACCACGAAGCCCCCCAGCTGGGTATGAAGAACTCAATGGACCCCCGGCTGCTGTGAGTTGGGAAGAAAGACAGAGCCAGAGAGAGGCTGCTTTCTGAGTCAAGGCACGTTTGGCAACATCTGGTTGTGTCTCATCACATTGCAAATTTATGACCCTGGAAACAACATGTTGGTGTTGATGATCCTTTGCGAAGAGAAGCCTGGACCATAAACTCGTGACCAGAGCAGTGGCAGGAGCTGCAGCTGATTCCTCTGATCTGACAACTCTCTTGCGTGGGTCAAACAGATAAAGGCTCGGACTGCTGACCCTTCCTACACAATGTCATGGATGAACACTGAACAAGGAGGACTGGCTGACAAAGGAGCAGAAGGTTATGAGGAAGTAAAGCCTGACTTACCCCAGGAGAAGCCCAGTGAGGTTTAGTAGTGGCCAAACCTTACAGAAATCAAGAAATGTAGAAGACTTATCACGAATCAAGCCTGGCATATTTATTAATGCACACAATGGCTGATTCAACAAATTATAAAGCAGGTATTTTCTGTCCTCAGAAGGCATCTGGATTTGCTTTTTGGTAAAGCTGACACTCAAGCGGTCAAAGTCAAGTCATTGTGTATGTGTTTGTATTATAATTACCTTGAACGTCTCATCACAGCCGTGTTACGGGGTGAGATATATTCCAGCTTTCAAGCGCTATACTTTCAACAACAGGGGAAAGAAAGATCCTTTCCACAGAGAATTCCCTTTTGAGAAATGTCTTCTCTCAAATGAAAATTCAGGACTAAAACTTTGTTATTTTTAAAGACACTCCAAAATATATCTCAATTTTTGCTTGACAATATAGGTAATAGAAGAATGATTTTATTTCTGTGTAATATTGTATTAAAGTGTCCTGTTTTTAAGACTTCTGGTAAAAGATGGTGGAATAAAATGTTTATTCAACATCATTCCCTGAAACTTTTGCTCCACAGAAATGTTTTTAAAAAAGAAGAAAATTTTATGTTTTAAGAAGGTAAAAAATATCTGCCAAATAGAGTGAAGACTAAAATTAAAGGCACACTGTCAACTAACACCTACAACTCAGTCAGCGTGTGTAGTTTTCTGCATAAGTTAGAAAGTCTTGGAAGATGCAAATGGTAGTGTCCTTGGAGTGATGAGAAATGAGTGTACATATGAATAAGAATGGTGGGCACGAGAGAAGTAGAAAGCCTTACTAGAGCAACCCACTTCCACCCATAGAAAGGCAGGATGGAAGGATATTAATGGAAGGATTTTTCCATGTACCACCACCTCCCCCCACCACACACACATACACAAAACATAATGTTAAGACATTTATGAGAAGAGCGTTTCACAGGAAACAAAAGTTGCTCTATAGTTGCTGGCAAAAGTCAAATGAACAGAAGAAAATACAAATTCTTAACACGAACAAAAAATTTGGTAGTACATTGTAACGTCTTCTTACCAGGATCAGTTATCCATCTTAAGAAGTAAACCTGGTACGTTTGGAAGATTGTTCACCCAGATTAAAATATACAGCAGGTTTTGCTAAAAATCAAAGCAAACCAGTATTTTACTGGAAGAGATGCTGACGTCACAGCTCATTGTTTCAACTCATCTGTATTTGTGGGCTTAGAGAGGATTTTCCTTTTTAAAGAGAATTCATACGCGAAGGAATCCAGTATGAGTCCTATGCAAAGCGATTATTTTAAACAAGGAAAACATAACAAGTTAGTTAAAGACACAATTTATGAGAAAGATTGCTTAATAAAACAGAAATTTCTTAACAGAAGAAAATTATGGAAAGTATTGTCTTATTCAAAGAAGAAATGCAGGCACTCAAGAAGAAAAATAAAGCAATAGAAGTTGTTAAAAAGTGCTATGGCTGAGAGAAAGAAAGGAAGAAAAAAACGAGAGAAAGGAAGAGAAGAAGGAAAGTAATATGTGTGTGTGGATATACTTAATTATGGAAATGAAAACCACATTAGAAATATTCATAATTAGAATAGATGTTGCTTAAAACAGAGTCAATGTCATGAAATGTGATTTGGTAAAATAATATGAAACAAAACAGAGTAGAGCAAAACTGGATGAAATTATATTATTAGGAGAGAGCCAATGGAGATCCTATATTTATATAATTGGTTTTCCTGGAACAAAGAAAGAACTAAAACTATAGAACAAAGGGACATGAGTTAACACAGTATGAGGATAAAAGTTACTGAACTTTAAGATTCAAGGACCAAGAAAGAAAACCATCAACATCAAAGCAGAAGAATTAGACCACAACAAATTGGAAAAAAACCCGCAAAACTTGAAAATATATTGAATAAAAATGCAACACCGTGTCTAATGATGCCACAAGAGAAGCAGTCATGTTGAGAACAAGAACACGAGAGTGTTCCCATCATTATTATTTAATACTCCACAGCAAATAAGTGATGAAACCAATTTTTAAACTCAGATATTCTGATTCATGGAATTTATAGGAAGTCTATCTGAAATTCAAACTGAAGTTATTTTATGCCTGAACTCTAATTGCCTACAGTTCACCACAATTCTTCAATAAAATCTGTATAATTAGCAGCATTGATTTAGTGTTGTTATAAAGAAAGAAGCAAAAAGGGTTACAGTCTCAGAATTTCAAGCATGTGTAGCATACAAATGAGCAGAGTTCTCATTTATAGAAGTAAAAAAGGATAATAAGAAATTACTGTGAACAACTATGTGCCAACCAATTAAATAACACAGATGAAATGTATAATTTTCAAGAAAGACACAAACTACTAGAATTGACTTTAGAAAAAAAATGGATTAGTTGATTAGATCTATAACAGGTAAAGAGATTAAATTAATAATTTAAAACCTCCAACAAAGAAAAGCTCAAGCTACAATGACTTTAGATTGTGATTTCTATCAAAAATTTAAAGATGAATTAATACCAACTGTTCTTAAACTCTTCCAAAAATTAGAAGGGGACAGAACACTTTTCAATTCATTTTAGGTGATTAGTATTACCTAGATAATGAAAACAGACAAAGACATTGCTATAATGGAAAACTACATATGATTACCCCCTGTGAATAGATTCTCACAATCCTCAACAAAGTATTGGCAAACTCATTATGGCCATAAATATGTTGGAATACATATCAGGACCAAGTGGGATGTATTCCAGGAATGCAAGATGGGTTTAACATTCAAAAATTAATCAATGTAATAACATATTAATAGAATAAAGGCCAAACGCCACACAATCATCTCAACAGATACAGAAAAAGCTTTTGTCAAAATCCTACACACTTTTATGGAAAAAAAAAAACACACACACACACACAACAAAATAGGAACAGAAAGGAACTTCCTCAATCTGGTAAGCAGCATCTATGAAAACCCCATAACTAACATGATTAGTGGAAATTGACTGAATGCTTTCCCACTAAAATCAGGACTGCTATGAACTAAATGTTTGTGCCACACTCAAATCGTATGTGAAAACCCTAACCCACAGTTAGGGTTTTTGGTGTTGGAGGTGTTTGGAGGTGGGGCCTTTGGGAGGGAATTAGGTCATCAGGGTGGATGCTTTGTGATTAGTGTCTTTATAAAAAGAGGTGTGAAAGAGCTTGCTTCCCTTCTGCTCCCTCTCTACCATGTGAGGATATGACAAGATGGCTATTTGCAAACAGATTTTATGTCTGCTAGAACCCTGATATTGGACTTCCCAGCTCCCAGAACGTTGAGCAATCAATGTTTGCTGTTTAAGCACCTAGTCTATGGTACTATGTTATAGCAACCCGAACTAAGACAGGGACCAACAAGAATGTCTTTATTGAAACTACTACCCAACATTATACTGTAGGTTCTAAGGAATAGGCAAAAATAAAAAAGGAGAGAAAAGAAAAAAAAAAAAAAGACAACAATATTGGAAAGGAAAAAGTAAATTATCTCTTATCTCTCTTCACAGATAACAGAAGAGATCTGTAGATTGCTTTGGGGAGTGTAATCATTTTAATGATTTTAGTTTTTCTGATGTTATCTTGTATATGGAACAACATAAGAATTCCACAAAAATGTAATAAATGAGTTCATCAAAGTGGTAAAATTTAAGATCAACATACAAAAGTCATTTGTATTTCTTTTTTTATAATATGTATACATTTATGGGGTATAGGTGCAATTTTGTTGCATGAATATATTGCACAGTAGTGAAGTCAGGGTTTTTAGTGTATCCGTTATCTGAATAACATACATTGTATCCATTAAGTAAATTCTCATCATCTACCTCCCCTACTCCCTACCGTTCTGAGTCTCCATTGTCTATCATTGCATACCCTATATACATGTATACACCTTATTTAGCTCCCACTTATAAATGAGAATATGTGGCATTTGCCTTTCTGTGTCTGAGTTGTTTCACTTAAGATAATGCCCTCCAGTTCCGTCCATGTTGCTGCAAAAGACATAATTTCATTCTTTTTTATGGTTGAATATTAATCCGCTAGTATAATTTGAAGTTCAGTAATGTGATGCCTTCAGTTTTATTCTTTTTGCCTAGGATTGCTTTGGTTCTTTTTTGCTTCCATATTAATGTTAGGAATGCTTTTCTAATTCTGTGAAAAATGATGTTGATATTTTGATAGGGACTGCACTGGATCTGTAGATTGCTTTGGGGAGTATAATCATTTTAATGGTTTTAGTTTTTCTGATCCATGAGCATGGGATGTTTTTCCATTTGTTTGTGTCACCTATAATTTCTTTCACCAGTGTTTTGTAGTTCTCTTGTAGAGATCTTTAATCTCTTTGGTTAAATATATTCTTAGGTATACTATTTTTTGGTAGCTATTGTAAATAATATTGCCTTCTTGATTTAGTTCTCAGCTTGATTGTTATTGATATATAGAAATGCTACTGATTTTTGTACATTGAGTTTGAATTCCTGAAATTACTGAATTCATTCATCAAATCTGAGAGTTTTTTGGTTGGAGACTTTAAGGTTTTCTTGACATAAGATTATATCATTGGAAAATAAGGATAATTTGACTTTCTCTTTCACAATTTGGATGCCTTTTATTTCTTTCTCTTGCCTGATTTCTCTGGCTAAAACTTCCAGTACTACGTTGAATAGAAGTGGTGAAAGTGGGCATCCTTGTACTGCTCCAGTTCTTAGTGGGAATTCTTTCAACTTTTCCCCACTCAGTATTATTGGATGTGAGTTTGTCATACATAGGTTTTATTATTCTAAGGTATGTTCCTTCTATGCCTAATTTATTGAAGCCATGCTGAATTTTATCAAATACTTTTTTTTGCATTTATTGACATGATCATAGGTTTTTGTTCTTAATTCTGTGTATATGATGTATCACATTTTTTGATTTGCATATGTTGAAACATCCTTGCTTCCTTGGTGTAAAACCCACTTGATCATAGTGTATTATATTTTTGTTGTGCTGTTGAATTTGACTTGCTAGAATTTTGTTGAGGATTTTTGCATCTATGTTAACCAGGGATATTGGTCTATAGTTTTCTCTTTTTGTTGTATTCTTGCCTGGTTTTGGTATCAGGGTGATACTAGCCTTATAAGATGAGTTAGGGAGAATTCCTTCTTCCTCAATTTTTTGTAACAGTTTCAGAAAGATTGGCATTAGTTATTATTAGTATGTTTGGTAGACTTTGGCTATGAATCCATCTGGTCCTGGGCTTTTTTTTTTTGTTGAGAGACATTTTATTACTGATTCCATCTCATTATTTGTTATTGATTGGTTCAGGAATTCTATTCATTTGTCATTCAAGCTTGGGAGATTGCAAGTTTCCAAGAATTTATGCATTTTCCCAAGTTTTGTAATTTGTGAGCACATAGTTATTCATAATAGTCTCCTATGATTTTTTTGTAGTTAACTGTATTTCTAAACATGAGCAATAGACAATACAAAAATAAAATCAAGAATTCCATGTACAATCACACCAGAAAGACTAAATGCCTAACAATAAGTTTACCAGAAGAAATACAAAATTCGTATACTGAAAACTGCAAAACATTTTGAAATAAATTAAAGAGGACATTAATAAATAGAAAGTTATACCATGCTCATGGGATATTGTAACATGAAAATATTCCCAAAATTGATGTGCAGATTCAGTGGAATGCTTTTTAAAATCCTAGCTTTCTTTGTTGATTTTTTTTTCAGAAGTTGACAAGCTGATGCCAAAATTCATATGGAAATGTAAAAGACCTCATAGAGGCAAAACAATCTTGAAAAAGAAGAAGAAAATTTAATACTTCTCAACTGTAACCTACTGCAAAGCCATAATAATTAAGACAATGTGATGCTAACATAAGCAAAGACATATAGATTAGTGGTACAGAACTGAATGTAGCAATAAATGCTCACATTTAATATCAATTGATTTTCAATGGGGGTGTCAAGACAATTCAATGAGGAAAGAATAGTGTTTCAACAAATAGTGTTGGGACAACTGGATATCTGTATGCAAAATAATGAATTTTGTCCCTTACATACCATACACAATAAGTAACTCATGTGGATTATAGATGTAAATATAAGGACAAAAACTGTAAAATTTCTAGAAGAAAGCATAGGAATAAATCTTTATGTGTTGGGTCAGACAGTGGTTGTTAAGTTATGACATCAAATACATAAGTTACAGAAAAAGAGGTAAATAAGGTTTCAACAAAATTAAAAACTATATGTTAAAGGATACCATCAAGAATGGGAAAAGACAACCTACAGAATGGGCGAAAACATTTGTAAATCATGTATCTAACAAAAGATTGTGTCCAGAATATATAAACAATACTTATAACTCAATGATAAAAAGACAAGTAATCTAATTAAAAATGGAGAAAGGATTTGAATAGACACTTATCTAATGAATATAGATGAATGACCAAAACCCCACGAAAGGTGCTAATCATCATCAGTCTTTTAAAGAAACAAAAATTAAGAAAAATACAATGACATATTCCTCCCCACCCACTATCATAGCTGAAATAAAAAAGACAGATAATAACAAATCTTAACAATGTGAAAAAATTGGAATCTTTATTGCAGGTAATAATGCAAAATGATGGATCCTCCTTGGGAAACAGCAGTTTCTCATAATGCTAAACAGAGGGTTACCAAGCAATCCAGCAATTTTACTAGTAGGTCTATATTCAAGAGAAAGGAAAACATTCGTCTACACAAAAACTCACAAACAAATGTTTATAGCAACATTATTTATAATAGTCCCAAAGTGGAAACAAAATAAATTTCCATCCATGCATATACATGATAGTTGTCCACCATGATAAATCGTGGTGATGAATCATCATCCATCATGAATGTATAACAAAGTGTGGTATATCCGTACGAAGGAATATAATTCAGCAATAAGATGTGAAGTACTGATACATACAACATGTATAAACCTTGAAAATGTCACTCTAACTGAAAGAAACCAATCACAGATGAGCCCATATGGTAAGATTCCATTTATATGAAATGTGCAGAACATGCAAATTCATGAAAACTGAAAGTAAATTTATGTTTACCTGTGTCTAAGGCAGAGTCGAGGTAATAAGGAAAGGGAAAGACTACAGATGTGTATGTGGTTCTTTTTAGGGTGTGGAAAATCATCAAAATTTAGATAGTGATGATGCTTGCACAGCTACTAAGAACTACTGGACTTCGCACTTTAAAAGGAGAATTTTATGGTATGTAAGATATATGTTGATGAAGAAGTTAAACACAGAAGGAAAATGCTAACAACCCAATGGGAAAGATATGTTTAGAAACCCAAGGACATAGATAAAGAAATGCAAATTGCTAATACTTGTATGTAGAGATGAGCTATCTTCATGATTGTAAAAAAATGAAATTAAAATAATATACCATTTTCATTCATTTTGACAAGGTTTTAAAAGGCTGGTAATGCTCTGTTAGATAGTGTGAGGAATGTAAATTAGAGCAAACATTTTGGAAGGCAATTTGAATAGCTAAATAAGCTATAGATATATAGAGAGAAATATTTGAACATTTGAAAATGTATGTATATATTGACCTAGCAATTCTATTTCTAGAACTTTATCCTAAATATCTACAAATAGATAAACATACAAGTTATATAATGCATCATTGTTTGGTGTAATGAAAAAAGTAATTTAATGGTATGGATGTTTATAAATAGATTATGGTTTAAATGCATATCTGTTCATGCAATTAAATAGATGATGTAGCTATTGTATATGAAAAATTTCAATAATAGTGATATAAACTGTAATATGAAATTGGTGACAAAGACAAGTTGCAGTAGAATGATATGATACCTATTGAAAAATAAAGAGAATTCAATAAGAGATTAATATCCTGAATATACAAAAAACTCAACTCAAAAGCAGAAAAACAATCTGATGAAAAAATGGGCAAAGGTTCTGAATAGATAATTCTCAAAAGAAGACATAAAAATGGCCAAGAAATATATAAGGAAATGCTCAATGTCACTAATCGTCAGGGAAATGCACATCAAAAGCACAATGAGCTATCATCTTGCCCTGGTTAGAGTGGCTATTAACAAAAAGACAAAAATTACAAATGCTGGTGAGGATGCAGAGAAAAGGAAACTCTTATACACTGTTGATAGGACTGTAAATTAGTATAGCCATTCTGGAAAACAGTATAGAAATTCCTCAAAAAGCTAAAAATAAAACTACCATATGATCCAGCAATCCCATTACTGGGTATATATTGAGAGGAAAGGAAATCAGTATGTTGAAGAGATATCCGCACTCCCATGTTTATTGCAGCACTATTCACAATAGCAATGATATGTAATCCACCTAAGTGTCCATCACCAGATGAATGCATAAAAGAATGTGGTATATAGACACAAGGGAATATTATTCAGCCATAAAAAGAGTGAAATCCTGTCATTTGTAGTAACGTGGATGGAACTGGAGGATGTTAAGTGAAATAAGTCAGGCACAGAAAGACAAATGGTAGCACGATCTCACTCATATGTGGAAGCTAAAAAAGTTAATCTCGTAAAAGTAGAGCAGAATGGCAGTTATTAGAGACTAGCAAGGGTATGGGAGAGTGGGAGATAGGGATAATTTGGTTAATGGATATAAGATTAGAGCTAGATAGGAGGAATAAGTTCTGGTATTCTATAGAACTGTAGAATGACAATATTAAACAATAATTTAGTCTATTTTTTCAAATAGCTACAAGAGATGATTTTGAATGTTACCAACACAAAGGAATGATAAATGTTTGAGGTGACGGATATGCTAATCATCCTGATTTGATCATTATACATTGTATACATGTATTGAAATGTCACAGTGTAACCCATAAAAATGAACAATTTTTATGTTTCAATTAAAAGAATACATATTATAAATAGATACATATATAAAATATACAAATCATTTTATATGCATAGAAAATGACTGAAAAGATACACATGTAACCATTAAAAATGATACTTCTAGAGATAGGATGGAACCTTTGTACTATATATATATATATATATATATCCAGGTTTATAATTTTTATAGCAAATATTTTGTAAAAACGTTTGACATATACATTGGGTTTGTGCCATCTTGTTGAAACATAAATAAGATTCCGTAGCTACTGATGTCTACAAAGTGGATTTTTTTTCCTCTTACTATCTTAATATTCCCAGCGTTTGGTCATATAATTTGCATTTAATACACAGTAGAAGACTGGGATAGCAGCTTCACAGTTCCTCTGTCTTTCTGCTCCACCATCTTAGCAGATTCCAATCTCTAGGTCACACAAGACCTAAAATGAAACTTGGAGAGCCAGGCGTCCCATATTTTTTCTTAACTTCTCAGTCCTTTATTTAAAATGCCATTATCTAGAACTGAGTGTTAACAGTCATTATCACAAGAATATTACAACTAGGTAATTTCCGGTGTAATTAAAATGTCAGGATTTAAAAACTATGTTCACATGGGCCTTTTTTTACCATTGCTTTGGCATTTCTTTTGGCTTACAAACTTAAGAAAAGGAAGGGGTAGAATAATTTTTTCAAAGGACCTAGCTACTTTAAATGTATTCCATATATTTTTCTGCTATTCAACAAATATGCCCTGTCTATTGGTCCCCTCAAAGTTTCTATCCACTAAAGACACTGTTCCTCTACTTCTCCATCCTTTCACACCTAAAATCTGGGTGTTCTATAGCAGAACACTGAGTTTTGACACTTGGTCCATCATCTCTGATGTTCACCTGACAGCATTATACAGTGACAGGTCTCTCATAATTTCTTTTGAATTCACTCTGGTAATGTTAATCCTAAGTGATGAACTTTGTGTATTCTATGGACATAACGGGCAATTCTATACGACTGAGACTCTAATTTTACTCCATACGAATGGGCACTAATTGTAACAATCAGTGATTATGTCAGTTAAAGGTGGTGCTGATGGCAGCTGATGACAGCAGTGAAAGCCCTGACACCATTTTGGAGCAAAACGTGGAACAGCCATTTGCAAAGATGGGAGATCAAATTGCGTATCAGATGATTATGTTCCTCCATTTATTTATCGTATAAGTTTCTTCTATTTTTGAATACCATGCTGTTCTTAAACACTGATAGCTTTCTCAATTTACTTTTCTACCTATTATTGTATTATTTCTTTTATAGCAGACACATAATTCTCAAAACACCAGAATGCCTTAAGGGACTTTTAGGAGAAAGATACCTTTAAAATGACAATTCAGAATAGAATTTTCTCTTAAATTAGGAGCAAGTTGTGGCCAAGGAGAGTGACAGATGACTACAAAACCGCCAGAGGAACATCTGGATCGATTGGCATGCTAGACGTACTGTCTACTTCCCTGTCAATACTCCCCGGTGTTTACAAGGCTTCTGCTACCCTCAAGTGAAGATAATACTTTTCAGGGATGTGAAATTTGTGTCCTACCTATAGAAAGAGTTTAGCTCCAAAGTTACAGAATATTTTCATAAAAGAATATTATTTGCCAATTAGGTAGAGAACAAGTAATATTCATGGACACAAAATAGAGTGAGAAGGCAGCACAAGTCAATAGTGAAGCGAGAACTAACTTTTGCTGTTTATCTACTATTTGTAAACACTAAGTTCACCCCAACAAGAAACGTATGTGGAAACGGAGGCTAAGAGAGCTTAGGCATTAAGCGTAACTATTCAGGGTCACACAAACCATCAGGAAGGGCATTTCTGCTACACGTTGTTTAAGATTCAACTTAGCTTTGATGTCACATCCTTCAAGGACCCTTCTCTGACCCTATCGAGGCTGACCGTGGATCTCTGTTTGCAAGTTTCCATAGTGTCCTATGTTTCCCTTTATTGTACTTAGTACAGGGCACTGAGACCTTCTCTTCACTTCATTTCCTTGGTTGAACTCTAACCCCTTTACACAGTGAGGTTATTTAATTAATATTTGCAGTCCTGGGCCCTTTAGCATAATATTGGACTTTTATTAGGTACTCAGTCAACAGTGAATAAGTGAATGAAGGAATACGTAGAATAAAGATTAATAAAACAAGGTTTTTTATCTTAAGAAACCAAATATGCTGACTGTGGTCAGGAAGGGTTTAAGAACTTCCAAACGTGCAACCTCTCAGAACTCATAGCTGCCTTATGTGGTATGGTTTTCTAGGTAGATGCACAGAATTTCAGTGAATTAGCTTGATTTTACAGTACACTAAAGATTCACCACACTATATCACAGTTCTCTCTGAAAGGTTAATGAGACATAATAATTATAAAAAGCTTGAAAATCTTTACAAGAAGTACAATTTAAAGGTAAATGTTTATTACTCACTTTATTATTTCCTGTAATCGATATTCAGCCTGAAGCTGATAACAAATCCACCAACCTCAAGTTTTCCTGTTTTATTTTTAGATTCTTCAGGATGAGAATAGTATTAGAAACCAACAAGCTGGTAAAGACTTGTGTGTATTAACTGTGTTTATCTGTAACCTGAGTGATTACTAGCTATTTTAATATTCTGCCTTATGTTTCCTGGCCTTTCTACAATTTCTACAGTAAGTGTGCATTACTTATAGTAATTGTAATGACATTTAACATTTGTTGAGCACTTATTATATGATAGATATTCTGCTAAAGTCATTATGTGAGTTATCTTGTTTAATACTCATGACAATCCCATAATGAGAGTATTATGGTATCATCCCTGCTTTATAAATTAGGAAACTGCAATTTGAAGACACGCATTAACATCCCTGAGGTCAATAAATGATAGGGACAGGATTTGAACGCAGAGCTCATTTTTTTTAACCCTACATGCCATATTCACTAAAAAGGGAAATGAGAGAGGAATTGAAAGAGATCAAGATATCTATCTACATATATATATATATATGTATATATATATATATATATATATAGAGAGAGAGAGAGAGAGAGAGAGAGAGAGAGAGAGAGACACGGCTGGCCATTCTGTCATTGTTTTGGACTAGTAAGGCAAATACAGTATAGTGAAAAAAATTGCTAAACTGAAGATATTGAGCTATGGATCCAGTTGGATCCATCTTTTTCCTTAAAGTAACCATGTAGACTTTGACCAGGTCAGCTCTAACGTATCTTCCAGTCTTAAATTCTGACATTTCAAAGCTCAGAGAACCTGGGTGCTTGAGAAGTCGATAGGCCTAATTAGAGGCTCTCTAATTTAATAATATACACAGAAAGACATTACTCTCATTTAGCAATAATCACATTTGGGGCATCATCATATTTGTCAATTGAGTGGGGCTTTTTGGACTCATGGCCAAATACCTCAATAACTCTGTAACTTGTTTCTGATTTTTTTAAAACAATTTTGAGATGAACGATTTTTAGTGTTCTCTAGACAGAGTAAAGGAAATAAAAGCGAGGGGTTCAAAGCATGGGGGGGAGAGATGGAGGGGCAGAGACAGCAAACCAAACAACAAAATAACCACTCTGACATATGCGAGCTACGGTGTAGTTGTCTTCCTAATATGTTCACTGGTTTCCAGACTCTTTTGTAAAATCATGGTTTGATTCATAGTATACATGACCTTTAATCCACTTTGTTTTAGCTTTCTGGTTTAAAATGTGTTACTTTATGCTGAATGTATACACTCCATTTTGTTTCTATGTATATTTATTTTTACGTATTTATTATAGTTTTGCTTCTATGATAGTTTTGTTATAAATAGAACTATGGAGATCTTGTATAGATTTGATTAAGAAATGAACAAATTTTAAATACTGAAAAAAATTCTGAGCTCTTTTCTTCAAGCATGTGATAGTCACATAGAAATTCCGGAGCAGAACCTGGATGAGAGCTGAAAATAAAAAGATAAACAAATGAAATAGCAATTTTGAGGAACATTCAATCTACTTGGAGAAATAAGTGGGAAAACACACGTGAACACTTCCATTAGAAGTGCACGTTTCTATTTCCTATTCAATAGCTCTAAGGATACATCCATGTAAGTGTTGGAGGGCATTTCTGGGGCCAATGTGTAACTATAACAGTTGTATGTTTCTAAGTATCTCCATTGAGGAAGCAAAGATGAATTGCCACAGAAGGAAGCAGAAAATAAATTCCAGAAACAAAAACTTGAAAATTGGAAAGATATGATGTGATAATTGGCAAGAAATATTTGGGGGTCAATGAGAAAGCAATGTGATCCAACAGATATATACAAGCGAGCATTGGACCAAATAATCATTCTGTTCTATTTTCTACAATAAGCAAATCAGATGAACGTGTGTGGTTAGAATAGCACTTCCCTGCTGTTCCAGAGCTCAGAGCTGCTCAGAGAAGTGCACACGAGTGCATGCTCTGCCACAGACCAGTGGAAAGTGCGTGGCTGCTCTCCAGCCGAGCTTAGTCTGGAAGGTGACCCGCCACAGTTTCCAGGGCAGTGAAGTGAATTGAATAAAATGACAGTCAAGAGTATGAGGTGTTTCATCGTAGGGTTGTGTCAAATAAAACACAGTGAACAGTTTTAGTTAATACTAGGACACAAATAGAGAGAAAGATAAAAAATTATGAAGGGGAAAGACTTAAATCTCATGATGGAGGAAATACACCTCTGATTTCCAAATCTCTTATTCTTCAGAAATTGAAAATTGATCAGAAGGAGGAGAGATACTGTAATTAGTCTGGGGGAAAAAAAACCCAAAAACAAGGAACACAGCATCTACTTTAAATATTAATATAAAAAGCCAAATAAAAGATAAACAGGTTTAATTTGGGTTGAGGAGTATAGGACAAGAAGCAAGAACACACAAGGATGAACATTTCGTTCCATATTCTGAAGACTTTTCATTAGAAGTTTTTGATACAAAAATAGGTTATGACATGAATTAGGGGCAGCCCTTCAATGGGGTGTCTCGAAGCAGAATCTCTTTGATCATCTGGGTAGATGTTAATGAAAGGATTTGTAAATTACTTGGAAGTTTGCTCCAGAATCTGATCTCCATGGGCCTTTTTATTTTAAAACTCCCAACATAACAAAAGCAATGGTTTGAGATGCATTAAAAACAATAAAGAATTGCAAGAGGACCTAGATTCTTCCTAACTCTTTAACTCTGCCTGGAACCAGTATTTGTGAGGGTGGTGGGGAAGCAGAATGCTGCAGGTGACACGAGGAGGTATAACAGCAAACACAGATGACAATACATATGGAACGTGAATTGAATAAATAGACTAATTTTGATCATAAATATACATAAACCTTCTGCATATCCAATTTCTACCCATTTTTCAAGATCTAATTCAAGGATTATTCCTTGAAGGAACGCCTCCCTAACTTTCAGCAGCTACTAGGTGCAAACACTGTCCCAAGCAACACAATGTATGCTGATTACATACTCTTAGTCTCCTCCTGAAAATCTGAAGACTAATAAAAATTTAAAATACTAAAGGTCTTTTTAAAATATTGTCTTAAGAGCTCTGCAGCTAATTTATCTGATTACAGAATTGCATTTTCTCATTTTTACTTTTTCTCTCAATAGTCTCAGTTCTCAGATCCTTGATGATAGTGATTCCACTAAATCTTACTCCTCTAAATACCCATCCTTGTTATTTGGGTATAATTAAGTTTCCAGGTTGCTTAGGAAACTAAACCTAGGCAGCAGCTGCCAGGGTTTTATAATGAGGTCCCACTCCAATTCAGCTTCTTTGTCAGAGGTTAAATGGACAATACATATTATTTGAGAAGCAATGTTTTTAAAATAGTGTATTTAATTGAAATTTTAAAATGTATCTTGCAACATAGCAGTCCAAGAAATCCTTTTTTCTGACAGTTGCTGAAGGAAAAGAGGCCCGTGTTACTGTTAGAACCACAAATTCCAGGAGGTAGCGAGCCATTGTATCAGACGCAGGCAGGGTTGGGGCCCTGGCTGGGAGAGAGATGGGAGCTGTTTGTAGCAGTGCCAGCATCTCTAGACAGCAAATGAAAACCACCTGCCAGAGCAATGATACCCGGGAGTTTTCCTCGGGCCAGGCAGGCAGAGTCAATTGTTCTTAGAAAATGAAGGAAAAGAAGAGTTCAGTGTCATAGAAATTAAAATGGTTCAAGAGATGAACAACATAAAGATAATGGCATTAGCTGCAGCTTTAGCATAGCTACCAAGCTTTCATGGACACTTTTCACATGTTTTACCATCATAATTCAGAATCATTTATTAAAGAGCAAGTTATTTTGTCAGGTGGCTAGGCACCATATTAAAAAAAAAAGTGTATCACTTACCGTCAAGTTTCTTAACATTATTGACTGTTATTTGTGTCATTTTTGTATGCGTATATTAATTAGTCATTAAACACGTGTTTACTGAGTGCCAGGTACGTGGTAAGAACTGTCAGGTGCAGTGTGACACAGAGGAGCAAAGGACAAATTATGCAGGATTTTGTTGGTCATATTGAAGACATTTTCTTTACCAGGAAGCTAATGAAGAGCTATGTAAGTATTTTAGACAGTAGAAAAGAAAATTTTTTTGTATTGTAAAGAATTCATTTTCTTTCTGGAGCCTGAATTGGAAGTGGGAGGGCTAGAATAGAGACTTGTGAGAAGCTGTTACTAAAATCCAGTGGTGAGATGCTGGTGGCTTAAGTTACAGTAGCAGCAATGGTGATGCAGAGAGATGGATAAATTTTAGAAAGAATTTGGAGACAAATTTGATGAGATTTGGCTTTTAGGTATTGATAGTGAGAGACAGAAGCTAAGGTTCAAGCTGAGGTTTCTGCTGTAGGCAGGTAGTACGGTGTTAGGACCAACCTTTGAGGCAGGAAAATATCAGAAATAAAGTAGAGCATGGAGGAAGATTTACTGAGCACCTGCTCTGGACCATGCTTGTTCTACACACTGGAGACAGAGTGAACAGCAAACAAAAATCTTGACCTAAAGTAACTTATATCCAAGCCGAGAAAGCAAAAGGAAACTAACTTCCAGATGCACGAATATGCTATGTATATGGTGGTAAGATATTGAAAGCATAAGTGGGAAGTGCTAAGAAGACTAATAAAAAGGAAAAGAACAAGGATGTGGTAGAGAGTAATGGGAAGTTAGAGAACAGAAAGATTAGATGATCAAGCAAGTCTTCTCTAAGAAGATGTCCTATGGGCTGAATGAGGAGGTGGAAGTAACCTTGTGCGGATCTGGGGACACGGAGCCCCAGGCAGAAGAATCAGTGAGTGCAGAGGCTCTACTGTAGGGCTGAACCTGACATGTTCCAGACACATATCTGTGTGGTTAAAGCACAGTGGTCAGGTAGGCGCAGGAAGAGGTAGGTCACGAGATCACACAATGAATCAGGGACCCCAACATGCAGATTTCAGTAAGGAATTTCAACTTTATTCTGGGGAAGATGAGAAGATAATGAAAGATTTTAAGTAGGCAGTACCATGATATGACTGCTAATTGGCTGCTGGGTAAAAAAAAAAAAAATGGTTTGATTTTAAGGGGGTAAGAAAGTAGATGTCAAGTAAGAAGAATGTAGTTATAGATGCAAGAAAATTGGTAGATATGACTTTGATTAAATGAGGCTGTTTTTTTTTTATGCCTATAATTTTCTCAGAGAATCATGAGACAAACTATTCCTTGAGGAAAACAGATAAGGAAGAGAGTTTCTGATTTGTGGAAAGAGGAAAGAAGAAATATTCCGTGGCTTGAGTGCAAGTGAAAAGTAGATATATAGTTGGATTCATCCATATGTGGAATTTTGTTAAGCCAGTATCAAGGGGTTAAAAGAGGATGAAAAAAATCAAGGATGTTTGCAAGTGTATGATTATAGTATCACAGGATGAGCATGAAGGAACAAAGGATCAGCAGTCTTTAAATGGGGGGAAATTTTTGTACTGGAGTTATTGGGGAGAACCACAAGCAGAGGAGGTATGAGAGAGAGGGAGGGAGAGAGAGAGAATTGAAATTAAGATTTCAGAGACAGTGCAGTTGATCATGACATAGAATTTGGCAAGTGATATGGGTGGAGAACTTGGTCAATGGAAATAAGATCAAGAAAATGAGAGGCTTGGATGGTAGCTGGACTATGCAATGAGGTTATTGTTGAAGCTACCAGGCATCCTGGTGGGTACAGGCATAGAGAATAGAGTGTGCTGGATACCAAAGTCATCAGTCAATGAAAGAGGGAACACCAGGATCACAGGCAAAAAGAGGGAGTATAATTTGATTACATGAGCTTCAAATTATCTCGGTTGTTTGCAGGAGGGCTGAGGGAGAGTCATTTGCTAGAGCATGTGGCTTTAGGATAACTTACTCATACATGATATGTTCATTAAAGAATGAAAGTCTACATGACAGCCAAAAACATTTTTAGTATGAATCCGGAAATCAAAGAAATGAGATGAGTAAGAAATAAAAGATATTGTTAATTGATGACAGTCAAATACATGGAAGTGGTCAGCTCAGTGGATGAGAATTTTGAAGAACAACAACACTGAAAGATAGCAGAAAAGCAGAACCATAAAAAAGAATGAGAAGTGTCTAGAAGAGTATAAGAGGCACCACAGGTAGTGTTACAGAATGAGGGAGACTATTCTCTACTAAAAACAGAAAAATTAGTTATGCAAGGTGGCGTGTTCCTGTAGTCCCAGGTACTCGGGAGGCTGAGGCAGGAGGATCACTTGAGCCCAGGAGTTGGAGGCTGCAGTGGGCTATGATCACACCACTGCTCTCTGCCCAGGGTGACAGAGCAAGACTCTGCTTCACAAAAAAAAAAAAAAAAAAAGAAAGAAAGAAAGAAAGAAAGAAAAAAATCCAGAGAAAGAAAACACTTCAAGAGGGAGGTAGTTAAAGCTGGGAAGGAATCAATTAAGATAAGAACCAGAGGGTGTCTTTGGGATATGAATATATGAGTTCATTGATAAATTTGACAAAAGTAATATCAGTGGAGTGATGAGGGAAAAAGTCAGATTGTCCTGGATTGAAGAGAGAATTGAAGGTAAAGAGATGTAGTCAGTAAGTGTAGATTATTCTCAACAAGGTCAGATATGAAGCCTGTGAAAAGAACAAAGAAGACAGCTAACGAAAGTAGTGGGGTTCCGAAAGGATTTGTTGTTGGTGGTGTTTTAAATAAAGACCTTGTAAATGAATAAATTCTTCTCTATCCATACTCTTATGACATGGAACTGAATGAAAAGTACACTCTAGGAAAAGTACATTTACTTGCAATAATTTCTTCACAAATCTACCATCTGTACTCTACTGTGAGTTTGTCAAAAATAGTGAACATATCTTATTCAGCTTTGCTATCCAAATACCTACCACAGTGGAACAAATAAGCATTAAAAATATCATTTTTACATTGATTTCTACATCAAACTAAATTTTGGAAAAACAGAGATTAATGGGATTAAAATAAAACAGAGGGAATGAAGGTTAAAAATGTTTTGTAGTCACAAGATAAAGAGCTTAATCTTTATGATGTTATGTTTGACAGGAAAATAGATTCAGAAATAAATGTCAGAAAGATTCCAAGTAAGGAGGCAAACTTGACTTGGTATGTCGGGGGGGTGTGGACAGGTGTGAGGGTCACGGGTGGAGTGGCAGTTTTAGGAATCACTGGAGTGAAGGGACAGGTGTCCCTAAAGGTGAAGTACTCAGATTTCTTTTAGAATTGAGGAAGGAGGAGTGAGAAGTGAAGTGGACTCTCTCCTCAGCAAACAACCATTGAACTGGAGAATATTATTTAAACACACAGACACGCACAGACACACACACACACATAATTTAAAGTCTCTGGAAATTGTCCTAAGGGTATAAAATAATCACAGAAATAGTCATTCAAGAAAAGTGTATAAAATCTTTACGACAACAACAAGAGTCCGTGGTATTTGAGCCATGATCTACTTTCCCCTTGCACCAAGCTATTTCTTACAGAAACAACTGGGAGAACCCTAATCCAGGGGGGTGTGGTCAAGAAAATGGGCTCCCTCTTTTCCTCGTGCCAAGTTTAGGGGTAGAACTTTACCCTGGGAGGGGCAGGCCACTAGTGTTTCATATTGCCCTCATCCCTGGGCTGCAGAATCTCTATTCTGGGTAGGCTCACTACAGAGGACTGGGCTCTCTTCCTCCACCCAGTCTCCATCTGTAGGGCAGGAGCTCTAACCCACATATAGATGGCTGAGAATACTGTGCCCCGATCATTCCTGCCCCAGCTCTGGGACTCACAGGGTGCTGGTTCTATGTTGGGAAGGCCAAGCCAAGAACACAAGTGCCACAGCCCTCCAGCGCCTGCTTGTAGAGCAGGGGTGCCACTCCAGGAAAAGTAGGACACAGTCCCCTGACCCTAGCTCTTGTACAGGGGCACGGAGATTTTGCCCAGGCAGAGAGGCAGGCTGGCAAGGGAGACCTTAATGAGGAAGAGCTCCACAGCTTTGTGCGGGGGGACTGAGTTTATCTGGAACAAACCATGGAGAATTCCACGTCTACAGGCATTATTGAAAACAATGGAGATCCTAGTGGAGAGCAATTAAGAGGGTGCAGGGTTTGCACCCAGTAAGAAACAGTCAGAGCAGAGCATGGGAAAGACTTAAAAATATCCCTCAACCTGCACATAGAACAATTAGCTAAGGAAAGAAACCTCACTGGCCCTATGTGACTAGGTACATTCTCTGACTAACCTTTGGTTGAACAATACACTACTCAGACCAAGGGGAGATTCCTGGGAAGCTAGAAGAAAAAAAATCACATCCATCCCTGACAGTCTGGAGCACTATGTACATTCCCAAGATTCTGCTCTCTCAGAGCGTTTGTAGAAGGAAAATCCAAGATACTAGTTCTTGCTTGGGACTCATAGAAAAAAATATAAACTTAAACTGTAAAAGATGTCTCAAAACTATGCACATATCCAATGGTAGAAAAGTAAATATTTAACTGGCTAAGGAGGATTATGCACAGACCTTAAACAATAACTGATTTATGCTAACCCAGGAGCAGTCCTTCAGTAGCCAAGCTAATAGATACAAGTAAGAAAAAAAAATCTGAGCAGAGATATCAGAGGCTGCTGCATGCTAAGGAGAAAATACATTTTGCAGAGTTAATTCAACAAAATCACTAAACAAATAAATAAATGACCAAGCAAACAGCAACATCATCAGCCCTGGGGTGGGGTGGAAACATTGGGTTCTTGTGTTATTACAATATATTATCTAAAATGCCCAATTTTCAACAGCAAAAATTGTAAGACAAAAAGAAACAAAAAACTGTGATCATACACGGGGAAAAAAGCAGGCAATAGAAAATGCTTTGAAGCTAGCCAGTGGTTGGACTTAGCAGACAAAGACTTCAAGGAGCCAATATAAAAACGTTCAAAGAACTAAAGAGCATAATTTATGAAGAATTGAAGGAAAGTATGGTGATAATATCTCATTAAATAATCGATAAAGAGAATTTTTTTCCTTTAAAAAAGGTAGAAATTCTGGATTTGAAAAGTACAATTGACACAGAGTCTCAGAAATGTGGGTCAACATTAAGTGCACCAATAGCCATATGATATGAGTAGAAAGAGGAAAAAGTAAAACGAAAATAGAAGAGGAAAAAAGGGGGAAATATATTCAAAGAAATAGTGACTGAAACCTTCCCAAATTTGATGAAGACATTAATTTACACATCTGAAAAGTTCAAAAAACTTCCTATTAGATAATGCATGGAGGTGGGCACCCAGACGCATCACAGTCAAAATGTTAAAGGCAAAAGACATAGAAAAAAATCTGGAAAACAGCAAGAGAAAAATGACTCATTGTGAGCAAGGGAACCCAAATAAGATTAACAGCAAACTTCTATCTGAAAAAAAAAAAAAAAAATAGAGGCCAGAGGCAGTAGGATAACATATCTGAAGTGGTCAAAGTGAAAACTGTCAGCCAAGAATCTTATATCCAGCAAAATTATCTTTCAAAAATAAAGGCAGAATAAAGACATTCCCAGATAATTAAAAACTGAGAGAATTTGTTATTCATAGACTTACCTTAAAAGAAAGATATTCAGCCTGAAAGCAAGTGACTCCAAACTACAATTCAAATCTATCCTCCCAAAAATAGAGTATTGGTAAAGTAATTATGTAGGTAATTATACAAGATAATGTAATTGATATATCATCCACACAGAAAATCAATAAGGAAACAGCAAACTTGATATATAACATGTCAACGTATATAACGCTATAGACCAAATGTACCTAACAGACACACACACAGAACATTACAACCACAGCAGCAGAATACACCTTCTTCTCAAGAAAACATGTAATATTCTCCAGGATAGACCATATATTGGGACACAAAACAAATCTTAACAAATTTAAGAAGATTGAAATTATCCAAGTATCTTTTCCAACCACAATGGTGTAAGACTTCAATACAATAACAGAAGGTATTTTGAAAAATTCACAATTATTTGGAAATTAAACAACATAATCTGTAACAACCAATAGATCCAAGAATAAAACTAAAGGGAAATCAAATATTTTGAGGCAAACTAAAAAAGAACCACAACATACCAAAACTTATGGGATGAAGCAAATGCAGTCCTAAGAGGGAAGTTAATACTGATAAATGCCTATACTGGGAAAAAAAAAACTAAACATCTCAAAAAAACAGCCTAAAATTTCCCCTCAAGGAACTAGAAAAAGAAGAAAAAACTAAGACCAAAGTTAGCAGAAGGAAAGAAATAATAAAAATTAAAGGAGAAATAAACAAAATAGAGAATAGAAAAACAAAAAATATAAAAAGTAGGAGTTGTTTTTTTGCAAAGACAAACAAAATTAACAACTTTTAACTAAATTAAATAAACAAAGAAGACTCAAATACCTGAAAAGCAAAATATAAGAGGAAACATTCCACCTGATGCCATGGAAACATAAAGGATACGGAGACTACTATGAACAATTGTATGCTAACAAATTGGGTAACCTAGATGAAATGAATACATTTCTAGACACAGACAACCTACCAAGAATTGAATAATGAAGAAATAGAAAATCTGAACAGACTAATAATGAGTAGCAAGATTGAATCAGTAATGAAAAATTTTCCATCAAAGAAAAGCCCGGGATCAGATGACTTTATGGGTCATTTCTACCAAGCATCAAAAAAGAAATAATACCAATCCTTCTCAAAATCTTCCAAAAAATTGAAGAGGAGAAAATAGTTCCAAACACATTTTATAAGGCCAGCATTACTGTCTAACAAGATACAACTATTTGCTGTTTTCAGGAGACACACTTCAGATTCAAAGATATGCACAGGTTGAAAGTAAAGCCATAGACAAAAATATACAATGTGAAAACAGCAACCATACTAGAGATAAAGTGGATATTTTAATGATGGACAAAATAGACTTAAAACAATGTATCTTACAAAGATAGCAGGATTGAATGACGCTATAAACAACCTAAATTTAACAGACATCTGTAGAGCACTACATTCAACAACCGCAGATTCCATAGCCTTCTCAAGCACACATTGAACATTCTCCAAGACAGGACATAGGCTAGGTCATAAAACAAACCTTAATATACTTAAAGGCATTGAAATCAAGGCACTTTCTCCAACCAAAATGAAATTAAATTAAAAATCAGCAACAGAAAGAAATTTGGGGAATTAACAAATAATTAACCACATGTAGAAATGGTTCTAAGAAGGAATCATAAGAGAAAAACACCCGAGAAGAATGAAAGTGAGAAGGAAGTATACTAAAACTAAAAAGGTTCAACTAAAGCAGTGCTCAGAGAGAAATTTACTGCTGCAAATGCCTATACTAAAAGAGAAGAAAAAGCTCAAATCAATAACCTAATCTTCTACCTTAAGACACAGGGAAAAAAAAAAAAAAGCAAACTAAACTCAAAGTAGCTCTTGGCCTGCTATTAAGCCTTAGTATAGACTGAATGTCTAACCATGGGCCATCAAGTTACCAAGCAACCTGAGCTGCCCAACAAGAACTGGGTGTTATTTGACCCACGAAGTCATAAAGTTGGTCATGAACAGTACCACTCCATCATCAAATGAAAGTGATGTATATGGGATCGGGCCTGAGAAAACCCTGAAGGCTCAAGTAAATTACATGAAGCAGCAGCCCAGATGCCCACGGTCTCCATTCCCGATGCGTTGTCTTCTCTCTCCCAGACTGCACCTGTGGCTTCATGACCAATTTACAGAGGAAGAGAAGACTCAGCCCCGGTTCATAGATGGTTCTGCATGACATGCAGGCACCACCTGAAAGTGGACGTCTGCAGCACTAACACCCTTTTCTGGGACATTCCTGAATGACGGTGGTAAAGGGAACACCTCCTAGAGACCAGAACTTCAGGCAGTGCACCTGTGTGTCCTGTTTGCGTGGAAGGAGAAATGGCAAGACCTGTAGTTATATACAGATTCATGGGCTATGGACAATGGTTTGGTCGGATGATCAGAAACTTGAAATATGATTGGAAAATTGATGACAAGGAAATCTGGGGAAGGTGAATGTGAATATATCTCTTTGCATTGCAAGAAATGTGAAAATATTTGTGTCTCATGGAATGTTTACCAAAGAGTGACCTTGGCAGAAATGAATTATAGTGATCAAGTGGCTAGGATGACCCATTACATATATATCATTCATCCTCTTTCCCCAGCTACCCCTGTCATAGCCCAGTGGGTTTGTGAACAGAGTGGCCATGGTGGCAAGGATGGAGGTTATGTGTGGGCTCAGCAGCATGCACTTCTGTTTACGAAGGCCAAACTGGCTACAGCCCCTGCTGATGGCCCAGTCTTCTAGCAGCAGGGACCAATGCTCAGTCCCTGACATGGCACCATTTCCAAGGGTGATAAGCCAGGTCAGTTACATGGGACTGCTTCTGTCATGAAAGGGGCAGAATTTTGTTCTTACCGTAATGAACACTTCCTCTTGACACAGATTTGCCTTCCCTGTATGCAGTGCTTCTGTCAAGACTGCCATTCATGGACTTACAGAATGCCTTGTCCATCATACAGTATTACACACAGCATTGCTTCTGATCAAGGAACACCATAACAAAAAAGTGTGACAATGGGCCCGTGTTTATGAAATTCACTGGCTTCACCATATTCCCCACCATCCTGAAGCAGCTGGCTTGATGGTGCTGTGGAATGGCCTTTTGAAAACTTAGTTACACTCCCAGCTCGGTGCATGCCTTGCAGAAGTGGGGCAAGGTTTTCCAGAAAGATGTCTATGCTTTGAATCCATGTCCAATATATGATGCTGTTTCTCCCTTAGCCAGGATTCCTGGGTCCAGAAATGAAGGGATGGAAATAAGAGTTGTACATGCACTATTATTTGAGGTGATGCTTTAGCAATTTTTTTTTTCTGTTCCCAAAATCTTATGCTCTGCTGGCCTAGAGGTTTTAGTTCTAGAAGGAAAAATGTTTCCACCAGCAGACATCACAATGATTCCTTTGAACTGGAAGTTAAGATGTCTACCTCCTGCCTCTGAATTAACAGGCAAAGAAGGGAGTATTGTGGTGGGTGGAATGATGGATCCTGACTATCATGAGGGAGACTGGAGAGCCATTACACAATGGAGGTAAGGAGGAGTATGTATGGTATGCAGGCGATCCCTCTGATATCTCTTTGTGTTACCCAGTCCTGTGATTAAGGTCAATGGAAAACTATAACAACCCACTACAGGCAGAACTATTAATGGCCCAGACCCTTTGGGAAGCAAGATTTGGGTCAACCCACCAGGTATTAAATAAATAACATAGCCAGTTGAGGTGCTTGCTGAAGGCAACAATAACACTGATTGAGCAGTAGAGAGTGGTAGATATAAATACCAGCTATAACCATGTTACAAAAATGAAGACTGTGATTGCTATGAGTATTTCCTTCTTATTTGTTACAAATGTGTGTGTGTGTGTGTGTGTGTGTGTGTGTGTGTGTGTGTGTATCCTATTGGTTCTGTTTCTCTGGAGAACCTTGACTAACCCACCATATGATTCAGCATTTTCACTCCTAAGTATAAACCCAAGAAAACTAGAAAAATATGTCCACACAAAGGCTTGTACCCAATGTACATAGCAGCATCATTCATAATAGCCAAAAGTGGAAATAACCTAAATGTACATCAGCTAACAAATGGATATATTAAACGTAACTTTCGCATATCATGAAATATCATTCAGCAATAGTAAGGAATGAAGCACAGATATAAGCTTACACACTGATGAACCTTGAAGACATTATGCTACATGAACGAAGCCAGTCACACACACAAAAAAAACATATATTTTGTGATTTTATTTATATGATAAGTCCGGAGAAGAAAAATCTATAGATATTTAAAGTAGATTACTGGTTGTCTGAGGAAAGGGTGGAGAGAGATATAAATGGAGGGTAACTGCTATTGCACAGGAGTTTTTATTTTTGAGTGACAAAAATGTTCTAAATGGATTACGGTGATGGTTTCACAACTCTCCTAATAGTCTAATATTAGTGCTGTATACATTTTAAATGAGTGAGTTTGTGCAATGTGAATTACTTCTTAACCATATTTAAAAAAGGAAAGAGCTTGATGGAATGTCAGAAGGAAAAGAAGAGAGATAGGATGTGTAAGGCAATTGTGAAGAATGGCGACCCGTGTGATTTGGCTGGAGCAAACAGTAAGAAAGAGTGCGTGTGCATGGGGTGCAGGGGGAGCAGTGAGAAGGTAAGCTGGAAATGCAGGCTGCAGCCAGACGTCTGCCATGGAGCTCACTCTGCCTAATGAATAATCAGAGTCCATGAAGGCTTTGAGCAGGAGAGTGATGTGATCCAAACAGTGCTAATAGAAGATTGATTTTGGTACAGTAGGATTTTTCATTTAGATACACATTATTCTTACATTTTAAAATGCCATCATTATATGCCAATATTATTTCTCATTTTTTGTCAATACAGCCCTCCTACAGGAACCCAGCTGACTGCTTCACCATTTCTCATATTTAAACTGTGTATATATTTTTTTATTCGATTCACCCCAACTGGAAATCACTCTTCCCTGTCCTCTGCTCATATTGTCCGGCCCAGTTTGAAACACATTTCTCTAGAAACCTTCCTCGATTACCTTCCTTTCAACTCTGATCATTTCTCTACATTTCTCTTTCAGCATGTTTGCATTCACTAAGTACTATGCTGGGTGACATATCTCCTCTTCTATAATTACGTCATTTCAGTATATGTTTTCTTAATATACTTTGAAGGTCAGCACTACTACTTTTATTTGTTGCTGTTTGTGAACATACCTACAACACTGTTGAATGTGTCTGAGTAGCCACAGTGTAGGATTCGATGCCTAAAAAGTGACTAAAGAATGTTCTGGCTAGCGAATTCCTCAGGGAGGTTCATGTTCCTTTGGTACACCCTTCTGTTGTGGGCTGAATGTGTCTCCCCCACCCTGAATTTACATGGTGAAATCTTGACCCTAATGTGATGGTATTAGGAGGTGGGGCCATTGGAAGGTAACTAGGTTATAAGGGTAGAGGCCTCATGAAGGGGATTAGTGTCCTTATAAAAAGAGATACAAAATCACTTTCCCTCTGTCATAGGAGGGTACAACCAGGGGGCGGCTATCTGCCATTCAGGAAGGGGCTCCTCACTAGATAAGCTGGTACCTTGGTTCTGGGCTTCCCAGCCTCCAGGACTGCGACAAACCAATGCTGTTTTTTAAACCACCTGGTCTATGGTATTCTGTTACAGCAGCCGGAAGTAAGACACCTTCCTTCAGATAATTTAGCCAAATCTAATTTTCTCTCTGTGACTTTTAATGCCGATACTCTCAATTTTCAGAATGTGCAATTTGTCGTATACATGGATGGCCCAGATGGTCCTATTGTTACAATACTGTTACAAAACACTTACATCTTTCTAATTTTCTCTTTTTCCTGACACCTCCTGACTAGTGCTGCATCCCAATCACAGTGGCCCAGTAATCCTACGAATTGCTCAGAAAACCGAGTGTCGTATCATTCTGACTTCACCACAAGTGCTGAGAAGCGCTATGTTAGGCACAAAGGGAATTCTCAGTTAGAGTTTTGCTCAGGAGATGTGCACGACAACTTATTATTTGCCATTTGGCTTCAATCCATCCATAAGTAGTTGTAATCAGCTACTTAACTTAAGGCAAAGGACCTTTTGTGAGTCAGAAAACTGGCCATCATCATCTTTGCCCATGCAGGAAACCCTTAAAACGTGGGTCTTCTGAGGAGACAGCACCTGGCTGACGTAATCCAGACCCGAAGTGCAGGACGGAGGCCCTGGCCCTGCACTGACTAAATGAAGGCCACACATAGGAAACTACTAAATGAACCCAAAATATCATTTTGCTTTTTTTGACCACAGGATGGAAACAAAATTGTATTTATCTTTCTTTCTATGTCCATCACCATTTAGCACTGAGGAGAGAATTTGATTTCACTGAAAAAGAAGCTGCCCTAAATTCAGGAAACTTCATTTCCAGTTTCAAATTCTGGCTCTTACTATACGTTTGTTTTGGAGCAAGTTGTAGAAACTTGCTGAGCTTTCGTTTCAATGGCTCTATCAAAAATTTTAAGGGTAGTTATGATGATCAAATGAACGAAAGGTAAATGATTGACTTATAAATTAAAATATTCTCTAGATAAAGTTAGTATTTTACAAGATAAAAACTGTCAAATATATATTTCAGAGTAAAAAAGAGTCTAAAATAAATTATGAAAGATGTTAAGTCTTGAGAAATTAAATATTTGTTTTCTTTATGAGCTAAATCAATATACAAGCACCCAAACTTAAATATCAAATTTGGTAGCCATATATATATGGCTATATATATATATTTTTAAATATATATATTAAATATTATATATATTATATATACTATATATATTTATATATAATACTGTATATATTTTAAATACTATATATTTAAAAAATGGAAAGGCATTTACTTTTTAAGTGCAATGAAATAAGTTTGAGTGGGTCAGAATGTGGAATTAGAAGTAGAGCACAGCAGATGCTGGGGGAACAGATTCAGCTATAGGAGCTGGAATGAAGTCTTGTCAGACAATGACAGTAGGTACCAGGTGACACTCCTGTGAACTTGTTAGTGCAAGCCAGAGTCAGCTGGCTTCACAGGCTGTATCTAGAGACATTCGGTCCATAACAATAGGGGACCCAGGGACGATAGAATCCGTAAAGTCAAACTAGTGGTGTCTGCGGTAGTTGGGGGGGCATCAGAGAGTTGGCTGATCCAGCGTATGACTACAAATGGTGTTAGGGAGAGAAAAGCTCAAAGCAAGGGAAAGCCTTGAACTTACTGGGAAATTAAGAAATTTATCAAGGCAAGATCTCAGTCTGAGGGAAACAGGACTAGGATCCAGTTACTAAGCCTGGATCCAAGATGAGCCGTGGGTCTCTGTACTAAAGCAGGAGTCTAGTTCTATAAATTTGAGAACAATAGCAATGATACTAATATAAATAATTGTACCAGCGCATGTTTATCAATTATTTACTATGCATATATTTCTTTGTGATATACATATATATACACCCACATACATTATTTAATGTACTTCTTATTGCAACTTTAGAATTGAGTTCTACTATCATCACTGTTTTACAGATGAGAAAACTGGGGCAGAGAGAGGTTAAACAACATGGTCAAGGTCAAACAAGGAATTCCTATCCAGGTATCTGGCTCTAAAGCCCTAGCTTTTGACCACTGCATTATATTGTCTCTTGGTTTTTTTAACCAAGGCCAAAGTAAGACTGTCAACAGAGGTGACTTCATGCTGTCTGACGTGAGCATCATCTCGGTAGCCAAAAACAACGAGACTGAATTAGAGGTTTCTTATTGATTTTAGGGAATCCAAGTCTGAGCTATGAAAACAATTTCAGTATCAAGTCTCAATTATAATGAGAATGCAGAATCAGGGAATAAGGGGAAAGGTGGTATCAGACAGAGAGGTGTGCAAGATGAGATAAACTCTAGAAACGGGTGGAGGCACGAAATCAGGAGAGAGATAGGCATTTGGCGATTGGGACCAGACACAGGTAGCAGGGGGGTAGGGTGGGCACAGCAATTTAAAAGAGATGGACTAGGTTGAAGATTACTAGAGCCAAAAGATATGGTGAGAGCTTGTTAAAGAACTCCTACCTGAAGTAGTATTGGTTGGTTTGCGACAGCCTTACCAACGGGGAGAAAAGGCAAAAAGGACCATTATTCTCCTTCAGGAAAGGCTAGATCTCACTGGTTGGAGGTGATTTTTCTCTTTAGATCGCCTGCTCTAGCTTAATTAGCATTATTCTCATTTAGAAATAGTTATGATTCAAAGTGAAAATAGGCCCACGTCTTCAGAGAAGTGTAAGAATCACACACAACTGGAAGTTCAGTCATTCGATTTCACCGTGGCTCACACTCCTAGGGAAACTTACTGGTAACTTTGTAATTGTACAGAAATAACCTGGTGAGGCAGTTAATTCAGGAATTTTCCAAAGTTCAACAATGTACAATAAATCATGCTGTGAAAGTTTCTCTTCCTGGTGGCGTATTCAAGATATTTCCACATTTCGTCAGAAAGGGAAGACGTCCTATCCCAATTTCTCCCCACTCCCTTGAAGAAAAAAACAGAAACTGAACTGGAAGTACACAAAATAAATCATAATGAAAGGGACTCACTGTCACTCTCTGCTAACCGATACCAGATTAGGTGTATTGCCTAAGGGGCTTATTTTAATAATCTCAGCAAAATGGCACAGGGTAGGGCATTGGGGCTCGTGGACTGGGTTTAACCTATGAAGTCACTGAATTCTAGAAACACTTTAGGAATCTTCTCTATGTAAATATTCAATTTAGTTTAACAAATATTTCTTTTGCCTCTTCTAACAGTGGGCATTGCAGAAACAAAATGATTAACACATGATCCCTGCCACATCTGCCAGCATTGGTTAGTCTACTGCAACAACAAAACTACAAGTCTGTCTTTCTCTCATGTACAAGTAAGTATAAGTAGGCCAGGGTGACTGTGCTAGTTTGAGATTTTGGAGACATGGGCTTCTTTTACCTTTTATGCATTGCCTTTTTTTTCTTTGTTGTGGTGTATTTTACATATAGAACGATGCACAGATCATAAGTGTATAGTTCAATAATGAGTATAATGAGCTTTGACAAATTTATATGCCTTTGAAATTGATACCCAAATCAAGATAGTATTTTCATAATTCCAGAAAGTTTTCCTATGATTTTTCCAGTTACGTTTTTATCCTTAAACTCAGAGAGACAAACGTTGTTCTGATTTTTAGCATTATAAATTATTTTTCCCTGTTCTTTAGCCTCATGTTTATGGAATTATACAGTATTATTTTCTGTTTTCTTTATCTCAATATAATATTTTTGAAGTTTATTCATGTAGCTGCTTGTATTAATAGTGTATTCCTCTCTGTTTCTGAATAGAACACCATTGCATGAATGTACCACAATTGTTTTACCATTTTCCTGTGGCTGAGCATTTGAGATATTTTCAGTTTGGGGCTATTATGAATAAAGATGCAAAGAAAATAGTTGTACAGGCTGGGCAAGGTGGCTCACACCTATAATCCGAGCACTTTGGGAGGCTGAGGCAGAAGGATTGCTTGAGGCCAAGGCATTGGGATAAGACTGGGCAACATAGCAAGGCCCCATCTCTACAAAAAATTAAAAACTAAAAGGTTAGCTGGTCATTGTGGTGTGCACCTGTAGTCCTAGCTGCTCAGGAGGCTGAGGCAGGAGGATCCCTTGAGCCTGAGAGTTGTAGGTTGCAGTGAGCTATGATCACGCCACTGCACTCTAGCCTGGGTGACAGAGCAAGACGTCTCTTAAAAAAAAATTGACTTTCAAAAAAAAAAGAAAAAAGAAGAAAAAAAGATAATAGCTGTACAAGTCTTTGTGTGTACATACACTTCTATTTACTTTGGATAAATACCTAGAAATAGAATTGCAGATTATAGGGTAAGTATTACTTAATTTTATAAGAAATTACCAAAATTTTTTTATGGTATTTCTATCATTTAGAGTTTCACTAGCAGTGTACAAAAGTTTTAGTAGCTTACCAATATTTGGTATTATAAGATTTTAATGTTAGACATTCTAGTGAGTATGCAGTGATATACTATCATGGCTTTTATTTGCACATTTGCATTTATTTGATGGCTAATTATGTTAAGCTTTTTTTCATGTGCTTGCTGGCCATTCGCATATTCTCTGAAGTTTCTTTCTAACTGGGTAATGCTTCTTTTTAAATGATTTGTTGGAATTCTGGAAGTCTTTATATATTCTGAATACTAGCCTTCTATCAAATATACGTATTGTGAATACTTCTTCCAGTCTGTGGCTTTATTCATTTTCTTAATTGTATCTTTTGAGGATCAGAAGTTTTTAAATTTAGATGAAGTTTCAGTTCATCAATTTTTTTTTATTTAATGGGCAGTCTTTTGTGTCCTATCTAAAAAATCTTTTCCTACTCCAAGATTATGAGGGTATAATCCTATGTTTTATTTCATGAACTTTGTGCTTCTGGCTTTTATAGTTATGTCTATAATCTATCTCTAATAAATTTTTGTGTATGATGTGAGGTACGGAGTCAAGTTTATTTTATTTCCATATAGATATCTTGTTGCTGCAGCACCATTCATTGGAAAGAATTTCCTTTCCTGGTGGAATTGGATTGACAAGTTTGTCAAAATCAGTTGGAAGTACCTGTGGGGATCTGTCTAGTTCTGTGTCCACTATCCTGCTTCATTGCTCCATTTGCTATGCTTTTGTCAACTCCACATGGTCTTGATTTCTTTAACTTTTCTTCCCCAGCTTTATACAGGTGTAACAGACAAATACAAATTGGGTGTATTTAAAGTGTTCAACATGACGTTTTGATATATGCATACATTGTGACATAACAGCCAAAAGCTAATTAAAACATCTGTCACTGCACATAGTTGCCTTTTTCTGTGTGTGGTGAGATTACCTAGGATCTACTCTTTTAGCAAATTTCAAGTATACAATACCGTATCATTGACCATAGTCATCATGCTAGACATTAGGTCTCCAGAACTTCATCTTATAACTGAAAATCTGTACCCGTTGAGCGACATCCCCCCATTTCCCTTACTCCCTACCTCCAGTACTCTTACATGCCAACAGCAGTAAGCTGCCTGCCTCTGTTCTTTGTGCATAGATAGCTTCCCTCAGTCATCCAAGCTATGCTGGTTATTTCAGTGCTTCCAGTGAGGCAAGACAGAAACCAGTCCTTGAAATAGCACACTGAAACTCTTGGGACATTGTACGCATAATTCACTCTATTTTTCTCAAAAGAGAAATTGTGGGCCGATGCGATCTCTCTTAAGCTGAGCCACGGCAGCTTGGGGGAAGTGCTGACATGGATAAAGTGAAATTGCTCTTCTTACTCATTTCAATACAGCTGTTCTCAGTTTCGTGCTCATCTTGGGTACTGCAACTTCTTAATTATATTCTGGACCTCTCTTAAAGGTATTTTGGTTTGTATATAACTGTTAAATCAGTGTTCTATTTCTGCGGCGGCAGAGAGAGAAGGCTGAGACTTCCTATTTTGCCAGCTTGCTGACATCTGACTCTTGTTGCAAATTCAAGTCTGTTGACTCTAAAATCTAGAATTGATTAGAATCCTGAAACATAGTGAAAAGAAATTATTCAGTGAATAGTGCATTAAAAAGGGTAAACAGCCTTTTCAAACCTGCATTTGTAAGATGAGGTAGTAAAAAGCAGTTTGTGGAGAATTTCAAGCAGTTTGGAATTATTTAAGCACAAAATTGAAGACAGGCTGTGTAAAAGAATATTGGAGAGTGAATAGTACCAAATTATGGAGAGTTATAAGTGACAGGCTAAAATTTTTGTGCTTTATCCTGTAAATGGTGAAGAGTCCTTGGAAGATTTTAAGCAGAGAAATGACAAGACCACAAATTTTAGACCAGCATCCAGATACAGTGTACAGGTTGCATTCCAAGAGGGCGAAAATATACAAAGAATGATCAATCAGATGAAACTTCATTAGGTCAACATAAAAGAACATGATATTCTTGCCAGGATAGCACAAGCAAATCTGGAGATGAGGGGATGGATTCAAGAAATATTTATGAGATAAAACTGGTAGCAGTTAGTCATTAGGGCTGAGCTGACAATGGGTAAGGAGAAAACTCCTTGGTTTCTGTATTAAATAACTGGATGGACTAAGACGCAGAGTATGGGGGGTCTTGCAAGTCAGTGTGGAGTGGAAAAAAATGTGAGCTTGGCTTTGAATTGTTGAGTAGGAGAACATCCAGGGACACATCCAGCAGGAAGTTAGATATATAATTTTGAAGTTTGAGTAGATGTCTGGACCAAATATATGTTTGGTAATGATAAACATAGTTGCTTAAGCCAGACGGATTGATGAGTGGTCATCAGAATATATGCAGAAGAACAACAGTGAGCTAAAGTTAGAGTCCTAAGGAGGCATATTTATAGGAGAGGCAGAGGAGAAGGACATGGAATAGCTTGGAAAGGGAAAGTTAGAGGAGTCGGTGTAAAAGTAGAAGGGAATGGCATCACTGATAATAAATAAGTAGGATGTATTTAGAATAAGCAACCTGCTAATGGTATCAGATATTACAGAGAGATAAAGTCAGAAAAAGTCTGTAAAGGATTTGATAAGTTTGACAAATAGAGGCCTTGAGTGACCAGTCTCGTGACTATTCTTAGGTTATTATCATTGGAAAATGAGTGGGAAATAAGAAATGTAAATAGGGATTCAAATGTCTAATACCCATCTCAGACTTAACACATCCTAAACCGCACTCTTGATCGTACCCTTGAAACTAGCTCCTCCATCAGTCATCCGTGGTTCAGTTAAGTCCAACTCTGTTTTTCAGTTTCTCAGACCTCATCTTTGACTCTTTCTAGCTCAAACTTAATAAAATCATCAGGAAAAGTCAGTAGCTGTACCTATACTAGAATAGAATTTAACCACTCACACTCTCTCCATTACGAAATCAACTTTCTCACTTAGACACTTGTCTCCTTACATTCTACTCTCAATACAGCACCAAAGCCATCCCACAAAAAGGAATAAAATCAACTCCCCTGTCTGCCCACAATCCTCCAATGCCTGTTATGTTTGGTATAAAGGCCAAGGCCCTGTAGCAGCTTGTGTGGCAGTCTGCCTGCTTCACTATTGTCCTCAAGACTCCCGCAGCCTTGTTTCCCGCTTGTCTTTCCCGCAGCTCACCCTGCTCTGGTCCCTCTGCTTCCCCTCAGCTCTCCAGGTGAGTTCTCACCCCTGGCTTGGGCTGCATAGAATTCCAGGGTGCGAGTGCACCCCAATATCTATCTGTTCTGTTGTTGATAGATATTTGGGTGACTTCTGGGTTTTGTCTATTATGATTAATGCTTCCAGGAATATTTTTGTGCATGTATTTGGGATAAATAAGTATACAATCCTGTTGTATATATAGTTTCAAGCGAAATAGTTGAGTCATAGGGTACTTTTAAGTGCAGGTTTGGTAGATTCTGCCAAACAGTTTTACAGAGAAGCTGTATGAATCTACACTCCTACCCACTTGAATATAAGCAATCTGGTTATTCCAAATTCTCACCAACTTTTGGTGTCAACAATATTTCTGCTACATTTGTGCTAGTGCTTCACTGTACATTTCCTTAATTACTAAGTATGTTAGGAACTTTCTGATATGCTTAATAGTCATTTGGATACCCTATTTTATAAAGGGCTGTGTGTGTCCTTTGACTATTTAAAAATTATATCATCTATCTTTCTTATTCACAGTAAGGGTTATTTTATATATTATAGATATGAGTACTTTGTTGCCTTTTATTCTCTTGTTCTTAAATTAACAGAAATTTCTAATTTTAATGTAGTCCAATTTATAAATATTTTACTTTGTTGTTAGTGCTAATTATGTTATTTAGAAGAGATCATTCCCTAAAAACTTTAAGGTTATGAAGATATGCTCCTATATTATTTTTTAGAATTTCACAATTAGGTCTCAAATCAGTTTGGAATCTATTTTTATGTATGGTGTGAGTTACATCAAGATTTTGCTTTCTCTCTCTTTTTCCATATATGTATGTATTTATAAACAATTACATTTATAAATATATAAATATTTATATGAAATATACAAAATATACATTTTATATGTATTTTAAAGTTGGCCGTGCAACAGTGATTGAAACATTCTGCCTTCCCCATTATTATGCAGTGCTATCTTTCTTATAAATCGAGTGGTAAATATGTGTGGATGTGTACCTGGACTCTCTTTTTAGTTTCACTGATTTATCTATCTACTCTTGTGCCAATATCACACTGTCTTAATTACTACAAGTACTCAGGTTTTGCTCTTCTTCATGATTATCTTGTCTATTTTTTATCTTTTTCATTTTAAATTAGAATTTGATTAAGTTGGCATTGAATGTATACACTTGAAGAGAAAAAAACATCTTTATAATATGTAACTTCTAATACATGAACTTGGTGTATCTCTTCATTTATTTATTTTTCTCAACAATATTTTATAGTTTTCTTTGTAGAGTTCACACATAGCCTATTATAACTATTTCTAAGCTTTTAATGCATTTTGGTCTTATTGTAAATTATAATTTTTTCTTTTTCAATTTCACTTTTTTATTGTCTCTTCTGCTTTATTTCTCACCATCGCACTTATCACGCTGTAACACAATAATTATTTATTTATCTTATTATTTATATTCTTTCCCTATAATGCAACCTCCATAGAGAGGGGAAAATTTCATTTATTTCATTCACCAATGTAACCCAATAACCAGAATGGTGTGGATTGGGACTTAAGAAATGTATACCATGGAGTTCTACTCAGCCACAAAAAACAATGGTGATCTAGCACCTCTTGTATTATCCTGGATAGAGCTGGAGCCCATTCTACTAAGTGAAGCATCACAAGAATAGAAAAACAAGCACCACATGTACTCACCATCAAATTGGTATTAATTGATCAACACATGTGCACATATAGTGGTGACATTCATTGGTTGTCAGGCAGGTGGGAGGGGAGGGGATGGGTATATTTACACCTAATGGGTGCGGTGCACACTGTCTGGGGGATGGACATGCTTGAAGCTCCGACTCAGATGGGGCAAAGGAAATATATGTAACCTAAACATTTGTACCGCCTAATATGCTGAAATAAAAAAAATAAAAATAATTAAAAAAAGAAATATGAAGAAAAAAAGAAATATTGTATGAATGAAAGAATGAATATATGATTTTTTTCCAAGATGCTTGACTAAGAAAAAAGAGAGAGTGGTAGCTACGAGATGTGAGATTTTGTTTCCACTTTATGTTGATGTTGTTGATGAATATGTTAATAGTCTGAGGGGATAGAGCTAGTATGAAAGGACAGTTGGGTATGTGACACAATAGGCAATAACTGATGTCTATATGGGGATGGAAAGAGCTGTGTCAAATTGGGCATCTTGGTTTAAGATGCAGGATGAGACTGGAGAGTAAATAGGCCTTATTATTTAGATAAATTGCAAGTAGCTGTTCAGAAGTTCCAAGATCTCCATTTCGGATGGCTTACAATCTTTGGATGAAGTCATGTAAGAGCTAACTGCTGAGAGTGAGGAGAGTGAGGGCTGGGCGGGGAGGGAAGAGACCCCTGGAGCAGAGAAGTGAGAGTCAGGAAAAGTCACTGGGGAAAATGGGAAAGGGAAATTATCAAGTGAGGACAAGTGAGCAAAGGCCACAGGTACGTCTAGACACCATGGGTTGGTTGTGGGTCCAAACCACACGACTGTAGGGTTTTCCTTAGCAGAGCCAGCTATCAAATTAAAGAAGCAGAGCCTCTACTTGGTGCATGGAGCTTTAGGGTTTGCTGGGTTAGGGCAAAGGGAAAAAACAGGAACAAGGGAGCTCAAAGTATTAGTGACAGAATGGTCACATTGATCAAGCTGACAGTCTAAGTGGATCACTCAAGAAAACTGAGATTCTATGGTGTTGAAAAATAGGTTCTGTAGTAGAGGTGGTTGATCTTTTGAGAAGAACAAGTTACCATCCACCTCTGGTGGTAACCGAGGGGCATGGACAAATAGTTTCCAACAAACCTCTGTCTCCCTGTCTAGCCAACTAGCTCTCAGAAAATCCCCACAGTGTTGCCACCTCTAATAACAAATGAAAATCAGGCCACACAAGAAACTGTCGAATATATCTATACCTGTGGAGACAAGAGACAGCATATTTGAAGCCAGACCTGTCCCAGAACATCTGGGAAGCTACACTTTCTCCGGCTGTGAAACTCTGTGTTGCACCAAGGATTTCGAAGACCCTTTCAATGCCCCAAGGCCCAGTGCTGCTCATCCACAGAATAAGGCAAGTCAGGTGTGCATAAATCAACCAGCAAAATGTGAATGGATAGGCATGCTCGGGGTTGCCTTTCAAGGAGGGTTTTCCCAAAGGAATCAAGTCTGCCCACCTCCACCAGCTACAGCTCAACCTGGATGTAATTAGGAAAGCCCTGGGGTTTCCGTAGCAACTGTGCAGGGCTTTCAGGGATACTCCAGGCTCTGCTTGGTTGCCAGGGAGACAGCAGCAGGGGGCACTTGGGAAGCCGGGCAAGGCAGGTGGGCAGCTGCTGTCTGTGAGGTGCCCATCCTACGGGAAGTGCGTTTCCTGCTCCTGGGATCTCAGTCTGGAAGATTTTACTATCCCTGGAATCATCAGTTGGGAACAAAAAAAAAAAAAAGAAAAGAAAAGAAAGAAAAGAAGAAAAAAAATAAAGAAAAAAGAAAAAAAAGAAAGAAAAAGATTTCTGGCTTTAGCATGGAACTTGAAGAGCATTTTCTCCTCTATCATCCCTCCTCCAACCAGTCAGATTTGTGTGTGTGTGAATAATTGGCAAACTGTAATCATAAGATAACTGTACAAAGGTGATTTGTCAGCTTAAATGATGAAGATCGCCTCTTGTGATGTGGGATACTTGAGGGGCACCTGGTTAGAAACACCGTTGGGGAAGAGCTTTGCAAAGTTTGAGGAATGTCTCCTGTTATTTGCAGAGCAATATAGGAAAACTACTCAAACTGAAACAAGAAAAGCAATTAGTTTCTTATTCAGAAACAAAGAAACATCTGTGCAAAGTATGCTAGCATATCCACAGGGGGCAGGTGCTGTACGTGAGGAATACACTCCAGCTGTACGTGTCTCCTCTTCTTCATTCCCAGTTCAAAAGCCCCGGTTAGCTCCAGTAGAATTACTCACCATGATCTAAGAAAGCATAGATGGGATCCTAGTAACTGAGTTCCAGCCTTCTCAAGGACACAGGAAAAAGATGTGCTGTGGACCCTAATAATAACGTTTGCAGACAATTTAAAAAGATTTGGGGGACTCTCTAAACCTCCCAAATTAATAGTATCCCTATGTCACAGAAAAGGAAACTGAAGTCCAAGGATATTATTTACAAAGTAGGTAACTGAGACAGCCATTGGGTCCGTGTTATCCTACACTACTTACTGAACACGTCGTGTGTCCTCTTACATTTTACATGTATATTCTTATTTAATGCTCACAATCATCCAGCAAAGTATGTATTAGCATTTCTAATTTACAGAAAAGGGAAAAAGCTCAGAGAATCATTAATTATCCAGGGTTACACAACTAGTGGGTGGTAGAAACTAGATTCAAGCTCAGGTCCTTCTGACGTTAAGATGCAAGCGTTTTCCCTGTGCTGTTCACCACCTCTCACTGCAGAGTCTGCGTGACTTCGTAAGGTGACGTGAAGGGCCCTGCATGGCTGTATGTTCACAATGGGGGAGAAGACAAAGCTGAATTATGCAAGCAAGAACTTGAATATCATCCTAAAGACCTAGCTATCTCTTATTTCAGCCCTCATTGAAGGATTATAAGTAATAAACTTCGGCTCTGTCCTTCTTCTGGTACAAGTTTACCATCCTATGCTGACCCTGCTTGAACTTGTGGTTCGGACCATTTCACTCCGTGCCCTCACTTCTTACTGCTGTCCCTTTCCATGTGTCAGGCCCCAATCCTAGCTCCCCTCCCCACCTTAAAAATTGTTTACCATCTACCCCCCCATCCTATTTTAATCTTCAGGATTACATACCATTACAGTCCTTTTCTCTGTAAATTTTATTTTGATTAAACACGGTCACCTGAGATAACCTGTACTCCCTTTTACCTTGTTTTATCTTCATCATCCCATAAATTAGTAAAGAGGCTTTACGTAATTTACTAATTAGGAAAAAGAAGATTTTTATTTATATGAGACTTGACCAAAGCCTAATTTGAAGTAGGCTGAGATGTGTTGCCTACTCTCATGATGCTGATGTTACAAAAAGCCAATTAAATTTACTTTAAAAATTCTCTATTATCAATTTTATCTCCTGTCCTGAGAAACCAAGTGTCACCAGTGCTTGTGGGGCTCCCCTTTCTAAGTTCAACAGATGATGGCATGATCAATAGTAAAGACCCCCTCCTGTGTTGATAATAACCAATCATCGCTTCTGTAGGAGCCCTGCATGTATTCTGCTGAGCTCACTCATGCATCTGCAGTCCGCTGCGTACCGTAGTTTAGCCCTGCATTTCAGGATAAGGACCAAAAAATTAGCATTCAAAATACCTGGTACATATTAAAACATTTCAAAATATCTCTGAGGGAAGTGACCAAAGCAATGATGTTGCTGCATCTGCAGCCTTGGAAATATAATGACTATCAGACTCTCTTTCTATCCCTTTCTTCCACCTGTCTATTTTGGGTTATGTTTCTCCATACAATATACATTTTATAACATGACTTATTTTGGTCAGTGGCACGTTAGCAAATGTGAATGAGCAGAGGCTTGAAAAACCCTTGTGCATTGGAGCTTGCCCTTCCTTCCTGTACTTAGAACCCTGAGGCCATTACTATGTGGGAACAAACCCAAGGTGGCCGCTCAGTGAGAGGCTGTTATAAAGAAGAACCAAGGTGCCCCTGGCCAACAGCAGGCAGACACACGCGAGGGGCCATCCCGGATCATCCAGTCACCGTCTGGCTCAGCAAAGGACAGCAGATGCATGAATGAGCCTAGAAGAAACGAGCTGAGCTGACCCGGAGAGAAGACACGCTCAGCTAATTCCACAGAATCCTGAGCTACCTAAATAGATACCGTTTCAGGCCTCTAAATTGTGGAAATGCTTATCATGCAGCAGACGTTAACTGATACCGGGGAAGAGAGCAGTGGTAAAGTCAGGATAAGGTTACAATCCAGCATTCATTTAGCCTCCATTTCCGTGTCTGTAAACTACAAATAATCACATTTCACAGATTTGTTATTAAGCAAGACGGAAATGATTCAGGAGTGAGAAAAATATAATGCAGAGGAGTGAGTGGAGAATCGCCAGAGAGAGATCCGGTCGTGGGCCGGAGGAGACACAGCGTTGTGTACAAGGGAAGGGCTGAGTCTAAAAGCAGAACAAAGACACTTTTATATTAATAGGCAAAAGGCAGGTAGACGTCAATAAATAAAGAAATGCGCATGGTGGGGTTGGAGCTTGTGGAAGTTCTTTTCTGATAATGTCTATATTTTTAAATGAACTATGAAGCAAAGTCATCAGCTGAAAGTGAGGATGATGGAAAGATTAAAGATTTCAGGAGAGAGAAGATCATATTAAATATCTGTCTGGAAAAGTGTAAGAGTTAAGAGAATAAAGAATGACAAAATCCTCTCCATGACAATCAAAAGCAATGTGTTAAACATAAATGAATTTATTAAAAAATATTGTGAAATAACCATATAATAAAATACTATCTAGGCTATTAAAATAATATTTTTTAAAAGACTGTTTAAAGTCAAAAGAAAATACTTGAAAGTGAAAGTTAAGAAAAAAAAAAGCGAGATACAAACTATATATAGAGTATGACCAGACTCAAAAATATTTTCACACAAGTAGATAAAAATAAAACTAGAAATATATATGCCAACATGTTGACAGTTGTGTTCTCTGCATATAGAGAGCTAGCAACTTGTATTTCTTCTTTATACTTTTCTGCATTTTCTAATTTTTTTAAAAGAACATGCTAAAAAATAGGAAAATAAACAATTGGTGCTATTTTGAAAATGAACTAACAATGAGAACAACAATTTCTTCCTTCCTTTCCTTTGCCTCCTAGGACAGACTTGAAATACTGGAAATTTCCGACGGTGGACAAAGTGCAATAGGAAAATAACAGTGAACGTGGAAAATCCAAGAATTACCGAAATACAGACGAGTGGAGTTTTGCTCTTAGTGTTGTCAAGTCCTGTCTTGTTTGCAACTATCTAGAGATATTTATGTTCTACCCCGATATGGCCAGCAACACTTTACATTTTCCTATCTTGATTTTACACTTCCCCCCTAGGAGCCTGCCTCCAAGTGAAGGATGCAAGCAAGTGAATTCTCCAGTTCAGAATTCCAACCAGGAAACCTTGAATTTCTTCAGGGTCCACACCATGAGAAGAAAGCCTCAGTCCACAGGACTCCTGGGATTTTTCTTCACTTCCACCTCCGAGTTGGAAGACGTATTTGATAACTGCCATTTCACTGTTTGGGTGAAACCCTGTGCCCACCCACAGATCTAATAATAGAATGATTTTTTATTATAAAATAGTCATTATATTCATATCCAGCAAAAAATATTTTTAACATCATTACGTTATGAGTTACAATAGTGGACAATACAGAGTACCTACCCTCCAGGAGTTAATATATTGTAGAAAAAGCATAATAGAGCAGCTTTCAAACTCTTTTCACTGTGAGAAATGCCATTTACGCTACATCCCAGCACACACACACACACACACACACACACACACATGCATATGAAGACTAAAATAAAAGTATCATAAGCTAATACTGGCTCTTACTATGTGTGATACTCTGACATTTTTTGTTAATTTTATGAACCAAGAATAAGTCACAAATATAGTGTTAAAAACTCTGTTATTATGAAAAGACCCGAAGATTTGGAGTCAAAGAGACCTGAATTGAAATCCCAACTCTACTGTTGACTGGTTTTGTGATCTTGGCAAGATTATTTAAATTTCCTGAGTCTCAGCTTACTCATTAATAAAATGGATTTAATGCCACCTATTTCAGAGGGTAGTTCTAAGGATTAAGTATTACAAAATCTGTGAAGTTCTTAGCACAGTCCTGGTGACACAGAAAACATTTGATAAATGGCAGCTGCTATTATTATTAATGCTATTGTTATTTAGATATTATTATGGTATGCAAGTGAGAGATATAATTCCCTTACTTGTGATGTAATTCAAAATTAGATTAAAGAAAAACATATACAGGTAGTCTGGTTACATAGATGATTATTCTTATGCTAAGTCGATGCTACTTAGACAGGGGACAGAAGAAATGGGTTATGAACATAGGCACTGATCCTGACAAAGGTAGTAAATGTAAAAGAATAAGGCAGACATCTCAAATCTGCAGAAATATTCTGTCTCTCTTTTCTTTTTTTTGTTGGTTTGTGACAATACGAACAATCTATGTTTTTATTTTTTTTAAGAGGGAATTTCTTTACTATTTTTTTAAAAAGGAAAAAGAGAAAGAATATGTAGTCAATGAGGAGGGTTTGATGTAACTAGCTGGAGGATGGTCATACGTCTGTGAAAACTCCTTGAGGAAAAGGCTAGTTGATTTGTAAAAAATCGTTAGGACCCCGGTGTTCTAAAAACCCTTTCATCTGAGGTTCATGATGACTTGGGCGTATAGGAATTCCTATTTGAAAGGGGAAGAAAAAGTCCTGCTAAAGGAATTACCTGGGAACATATAGAAAATGTTACTTGGAGAAAATACATGGTTTCCTATCTGGTATTGAGAGACCAAACTGCTCTGACCCCTACAACTCAGTGGCTCTCATCCACCTACAGAGCAGCCCTGCGATTCATCTCCCTCCAGCAAGAGATGGTGGAAATGGGCTGTGTCTATTAATTGACCTGCTGATGTTTCAACACAAAAGTGGTAAACAGAAATTGTTTTCAACTACTTATGATTCAAGATGAGAATTAACATATATTTCCCTGTTCAATAAAAACGTGTTAGCCAAAAAGAAGACGACGAAGACGAAGAGGAGGAGGAAGAAAGAGAAGCAGTACAGAAGAAAGACGATAGAGGTTGCGATAAAGAACGCCCCCCTCCTTTTGAAGTTACCCAAAGCACTTCCATTGCCCTGAGTGGGGTAGCACTTCCATTGCCCTGGACTGAGAGATGAGAATCTCTGACCTTTCAATACTTGGATGAAACATTAGGGCAAATTATGAAAAAGCAAACTTCAGTACGGAAGTGAGGATTATCCCTTTTTGGATCTCCAATTCTCCATCACTTATCTTTCCATTCCCATCACCACCATCTGCCTCCCTTTTTACCCTTTACTAGCTTTTCAAAACTATAATCTGCATGAGTGGGAATTCGTGTTCACTGATTTATAAAGTTTGCTTGTGTAAGCTGATAAATGACCCAAAAACTATTTAAGTCTCTTATCGTGACTGGACTTGTGAACGGTGAGATGCCTTGGAAAGTCAGATGGGCAGGTGGGCTTTGAGGCAGTTTCCATGAAGTGTATACTGTGGCTACGATTTCTACAAATAGAATAACACCAGTGAAAGTTATTGTCATCAAAAGTTGAACTCATAAGAACAGTTAGGAAGACTTAAGTCCAGATCCTTCCTTTTCAGTGAAGATGAAGTGAGTAGAAGACTGAAGCATGTTGTCAAATGTCACACGGCTGGCTGATGCCAATCCAGCTCCCCTGAGGTCTGGCCTGGTACTCCTCCCAGGGGACCATGGTGTCAAACCTATGGAAGAAGTCCTCTTCTTATTTCACGGATTCAAATGAATTTGGATAGACTTTCCCACAACGTTTTTATGATAACCTAGAAATAACATAGTTTAGATGTGCATGCTTCTTTGCCAGTAGAAATTGAAATAATAATTTGAAAAAAGACAGAATTTCTTCATGCAGAGAACTATCTTGGTATGGAAAAAAAAAAACATTCAAAAAATCAACGAGTGCATATGGCTTATGTCTCCATGAAGCGAGAAGCACAGTTCCAGTGGCTTTAATTTTCAAGCAAATTAACTGATATTTTCATGTGACTGGGTTAAAATGAAAACAAATTATGATTTATGGATTGCACCTAAAGTCAGAAAAGAATTTTACTGTCACTCTGTATGTTTCTGAAGACCTAACTCCTGAATATTTATTAAACATGCAGAAGAGATATTTTCTAGTCTTTCCTTTTCAATATTTTAACAGTTTTATTGATGTCTACTACATCATTATCTCTGCCTTGGTAGGAGAAGATGGAGTAAAATGGGAAGAGAGATATAAAAGAGAAAATCAGGGCAGGATGTAGAATTGGGAATGAAATAAGAAAAGTGAAGAGATGTGGGTAAGAGTCAGATTCTAGTTCAATTTTTGAAGACATGTACGCCCTATTTCATAAAATCATCATGTTACTTTCCTAATAAAAAAGAAGAAACAAGAAATGTTTTATGGGCTTATATTACCTACCGAATAAAGTAGCTATTTACAACCTGTTGACAACCTACCTTTCCAAATCTCTAGTCACCCTGCCCGCACACTCTGTTCTGGTTAAAATCCTTTATTTGTCATTTGCCAACTATGCCAACCATTTCCATATCTCTTTCTGTACTCTTGCAACTGTGTATCCAACATCAGGCTTCTCACCTCTATAGAGATAGTCTCTTTTTTCTTTCTTTCTGTTGGTTTAAGACAATACGGATAATCTCACACAATGTTATGATTTTATAAAAAGATTATAGAAAAGGAAAAAGAGAAAGAATATGTAGTCAGTGAGGAGGGCTGGACTTAGCTAGCATGCCTTTCTCTCTTGTATTCACTAATCTATGTTCTCACCACATTTTGTCTGCCTACGTTTTTTTTTTTATGGTACTTGCTGTATTTTTTTTTAATTTACTCATTGATATGTTTATTTTCTTTGATGGGATTAGTTCCTTAAAGTTAGGGATGTGTGTTATCTATCCTTGTGGCTGACACAGGGGTAATACGTGTTTATGGAAATGAATTTATGCATGTTCTGGCATTCCCTGTGACAGAGCAGGGAACAGAGTTTAACTTCCTGATTGAGACTGGAGCCCGATTCTCTCTATTGAACGGCACGGATTCCTCAACTCTCAGCTTTTCCGAGTGCTTCCTGGCCCACCCCAGTTGGGGTGGCCATGATCCAGAGACTCCAGATGGTTGGGGGGCCGTGGGCAGCTGGGTGCACTCGCCGAGGGGGGGCAGGTGCCCCCGTCAGGACGGCTGCATCCAGGAGCCAAGCGGGGGGCTCACTGAGGCCAAGGCAGCACATGGGAATCACCGTGGCTCCAATCACTGACCCCAAGGTTAGGAGGTATTGTCTCTTTGACTTGGAAATAACGAGCCCCTCCCTATGCAGGTTATTTCATGATCATTGCCTAAGGGCTTGCGCTTTTCTTCAGATACACGTCTTAATCCCATGCCCAGCTTGAGAAGCAAGCCATCGCCAAGGACCACCATGTTTCATCAAGTCAGTTGTCTGGAGCACTACCAAATTCTCCTTAGGTGGCGAAGGCTTATACTGCCGCAGAGCACGTCCAGATGGGCAGTTACAGGTAAACAAAGGAGGTGGGTAGGCCAGCTTCGTCCAGCTCAGGAGAGCTCCCGGAGGGGCTGATCAAGCCCTTTCCAATCTGGAGCTTTCCCTGTTGTATCTGATCCTCCTTGCCACTTCCAGGCCACCAGCATTTCTCCCTGGATATTGAAAGAGCCTTATAACTGGTCTCCTGGCTTCTGCCTTTGTATCTTCTTGTAGTTTCCTCATGACAAAGTCATGTGCTGTTGTTGTTATTAATAGGAGTCAGCTCAGCTCACCCCACTGCACAAATTGCTCCAGTGGCTTCTCGTTTCCTTCTGAGTAGATGCCAAAGTCCTCACATACCACAGGGCTTCGTGTAGCTTAGCTCCTGTTACCCCTCTGACCTCATTCTGTGTTATTCTCTCTCTCACTCTGCTCCAGGCACACTAGCCTCTCTGTCCATCCTCAAACATGCCAGGCAGGTCTTTGCAATTTCTGTTCACTTTTGCCTGAATTGCTTTCCCCCAGCCCTCCCTCGTATAACTGCATCACCAATGCCTCGCCTCCTTCAAGCCTCCGCTGAGCACCTTGTATAAAATCAAAGCACTCCTCCCCCGGTGCTGCTCCCCAGGCTTCCGGCACTGTGTGGTCTTTGTCTGCAGTACTTATTCCTAACCAACCTGCACGCTTTATGGGCTTATTCCCTGTGGGATGTGTGCTCTGGATTCCCTATAGGACGCAGGGCAGGATTACTTGTGTGTTTTGTTTATTGCCATCTCTTATCTCTAGTACCAGCCTGACACACAGTGAGCAATATCGTGTGAACGAACACAAGGTATCGGAGAGATTGTTCATAGTGCCTGCTATACATAGAGTCCTTTTCTAATAGAAAAAGAGCTATCCATAGTTTTTGCTGAGATAAGCCTTTTCTCCCCATCAGTAGTGGCCATGTTCCACACCACTTAACTCTGTAGTTTCACGCTTCTGTGTTTTTACCACAGTTGCCTGGACCATGGGTGGAAAACCAACCTATAGGCTGCTCAGTGGTCTGAATGGAAAAACTCTAACCTCACAGAGGTGACAGTGGTTAGCCAGGTGGATTAGAGTCTCTCTCCCAGGAATATGGAGCAGAAAATAAGAGGAGCCACTTCGATGGAGGTGAGAGACAATATAAAGAGAGAAAAACAAAGTGGCCAGCTCCTGAGAACATCAGCACCTGAGGGCTGAGGACAAGGAGCACCTGCTGCTGAAGGAGTAATGCAGCCAGAAGGAGTTTCCAGGGAATCCCTGAAATTCCCGTCTTCCCTACAATGGTATAGGTGACCTCACAATAAATCCTTACAAACGGAAGAATTCGAATGATCTGTATTTCTTGCCTAAATAAAGAAACCTATGATTACCTGGCTGTACTTTTGTCTGGTTGTTAAAATTCTGCTCTAGCTTAGGCAGAAGGATCTTCCAGATTTAAATTTCTTGATAGTATAATATAGAACTGGAGACCATTTTTCTAAGTGAAGTATTGCAAGAATGGAAAACCAACCACATGTACCTACCACGAAATTGGAACTGATTGTTCAACACTCACGGGCACACGTGGAAGAAAAACTTAACGGCAACCAAGCGGGGGCAGAGGGGGCATAAATTCACACCTAATGGGTACGACGTCTGCTATCCGGGTGATGGGCACACTTATAACTTTAGCTCAAACTGTATAAATGCAATGTATGTAGCCAAAATGTTTATGCCTCTGTAATATTCTGAAATAAATAAAGAAAAATTAAAAAAATAATAATATGCAAACATGATTAAGTACTTCTTTGTCAGGCATTGTTCTAATCACTTCACACATGACTTTACATAATTATTTTACGTAATAACACAGAGAGATATGTATATAAAAGTATTCTGAAATCCATAAAATACATAAATATTCAAGTCACTGTCTCCTTAGAAATGGACCCCTAAACTGTCCTTCCAGTTGGTCTGCCTGCTTCCGTTCTTGTCCCGCTGCACTCTGTAGAGAAGACACATCAACGAGAGTAATTTTTAAAGAGGATAATCAACTTATACCAGCCTTTTGCTCAAAACCACCCAGCGGGTTTTCATCCTGTGTAGGATTAAGTTCGGCTACGAGGCCCTTGGTGCTCCAGTCCCTGCCCACCTCCCTCCTCATCTTCTCTCAGTCTCTCCTCCTTCCCTCGCTTCAGCCCCCCACCTCCGGGAGCCCCTCAGTCTCGCCTTAGTCCTCAGGCACCGGCTGACCGCTCTGGCTGGCTGGCACCTTCTCACGATTAGGATGTTGGAGCCAATGCTACCTTTTCAGAGAAGCTTCTCCAGTTATTTTCCAGACTTGCATTGTCCAATACAGCAGTCACTGGCCACATGTGACTACTGAACACTTGAAACATGACTAGTCTGAGCTGAAGTGGGCTGCAAGTGTATGAGTAACATACACGCTGGGTTTCAAAAACTTAGTATGAAAAAAAATACAAAATATCTCTTTCAGCGTTAAAATGATGATAGTTGGAATAAATTTGTTTAAGTAAAATATAATATTTAAAGTGATCTTTAAAAAATTTTTTTTATGAGGCTACTAGAACATTCAAAATTACGTATGGGGCTTGCACTATGTTTCTATTGGACACCACTGATCTGTGCCACCATTCTGTTTATTCTTTTCTTAGCTTTTATGACTCTGAATTTATTTTGCGTTTGTGTTTATTTCCCGACTCCGCCACAAAAATGAAAGCTCCAGGAGGCCTGGGACTTTGCTGTGTACACTGCTATATTTCAAGCACTGGAATAATGACTGGCAGATAGTGGATGCCAAATAAGATTTATGGATGATTAATGAATAAAACTATAGGGACCTTATTTTTTTTTTTAATCAACTCTGCTCTCCTTTCAATGGACTCTGCTCAATTGGGGCCTAGAGCCTTTGGATGCAGAATAATTCCTTTATATTATGACATCACTATTTATATAGACCAAAGGTAAGCAAACTTTTTGTATAAAGGGCCACATAATTGTTATTTTAGGCTTACAGAGCAGACGTCTCTGTTACAGCTCCTCAAATCTGCAGCTGTGGAGTGAAAACAGCCATAGACAATATGTAAACAAATGAGCGTGGATGTTTTCCAATAAAACTTTACAAAAACAGGTGGTGGGCCAGACTTGGCCCATGGGCAGCAGTTTGCTGGCCCCTGACATATATAATCCAAAGATAACATTTTGTCCATGGGACTTTTGAGTTAACACATACACGTATAAGTCTTTATATTACGTCTTGTAATATAAAGTGCCATGGTAAGAACAGAATTGAATAAAATATGTTCTCAGTTTTACAGTGCTTATATATTAGCTACAAAACTAGATATGTAAATATGTATAAGAAATTTTTAAATATATAAATATTAAGGCCACATTCAAAAAGCCATACATTAATGGTGATGACTTTTTCCATATCTTGACATACTGGAAATATTGAGTTGGATGTGGAAAAAATATGGAACTTAGACATTTAAGTGTCAAAAGAAAGATATCCCTTAAACTTAAATACTAGGAAGATACAGATATTTTATTGTCCTGGACAAAAGTCAAAGAAGCCTTGAATTCTACTGAAATCTCCTGAGCAGACGGAATCTTTGTGCCTACTACACATCATAAATTCTCTAAGATGTTAGCATAAAATTTTAAGTTTTCCAAAAAAATTTCTTCCCCAAACATCTAAGTCTGATCTTCTATGCTTTCCATAGGGCTAATTTAATACTTCCTTACAAAACATGGAGTAAGAAAGACTAATACTATTTGAATTTGACTAACTTCATGGGCTGGATTAAGCTGGTAACAAGACTGGGATTTCTACATTTTAAATTTAGATATCAGGGAATTATGATGTAACTTTAGGTTCTCCAGCATATAAAATTACCCTGAATTTTCTAATAGGTCCTAATGAGTATGAGTGCATTCCAAATGAAACTGTAAATTCTCTGAACATTGGGTAAGATCCCGCTATTTTAGAACCAAAAGTTCATTTCATAATCTTATTCAATTAGTCACCTAATTATTGAATAGACTCATCCATCTCCCAGGTAAGATGCTGCTTGACCCGGTGATTTGAGATTCCTGGACACACTGCATTCCTCAGTTAGGAGGGAAGAGAGAGGATATGCAGCCTAAAGCCAGCCTTGCTGTTAGCCAGATTTGCTCTCATTGTCTGCTATTGTGCAAGCCTGTCTCTCTCCCTTCCTCTCCAAGTCGCTCTCTTTTATTATCTATCTTGCCGCTGATGAAGCATCACTCCCGAGGTTGTTCCAGGAAAGAAAGGTGATTACCAGCTGAATGACAATTGGGTTAAACAAATCTTCATTGGAGAGCCAGCAGCTGAAATCTGACATTATAACTACCACTTACAGTGGCATTTCTGGAGAGGAGCTTACATATAATCATTGAACTCACATCCCTGAGTACATTTCTGTGCAAGAAGAACAAGGGGATGAAAAGCAGGGAGGGGTAAAGATGAATCAATAATGGCATTTGTGGAGTGCTTTGCAGTTTTCAAAGTACTTAATATACATTACTACATATGATTTGCATAAAGTGCTGTGGAGGAGTGGTCCCATTCCCATCTAAGTCACTTCCACGTATAATCATCCGGTTACACTGGAAATTCTGTTCCAATGACCAGGATGGGAGATTAGGGTGGAAATTCAATGGGCAGAAGGTAGAATGGCAATTATGACTTGAGGCAAGTGATATACACCAAAGCCACATAACTAGCATGTGGGGGACCTGGGACCAGGACCGAGGAATATACTTTTGAGATTTTGCCCTGTAAACTTTTCTGTCTAGAGTGTACGACTAAATTCTTGGGATAGAGGAAAACCAGGCAGATTTCTATAAGTGTTGCTATATTAGCAGGGGAAAGATTACAGTCAGCACTGATAGGAATATTCCTTATTCCATTAGCTTGCTCACAAACAGGACCTAATTATCCACATGGCATTATTCCTGACCATATATTCTCTCTCTTTTTAAAAAATCAAATTGAAAACCACAAGGGTTTAAGGGAGTCCTGTCTTTCTCACCCTGGTATCTAATCTTTACTTTGTATGTTGACAAAAATAAAGAAAAAAATAGAGAAATAGAAAAAGAAGAAGGAAGTAAGAGAGGCGAAAACGAGAGTGGAGATCTCTCAGTTGTTAACACTTGCTCAATTTGGAGAGCAGGATTACAACTCCAAAGATAGACTGAGTTTCTCTTCTTTATTCCCATTCCTCTTTTATCTCAAATATCTATCTTTTTCTTTTTTCCTGCCTGCTCTCTTCATCTATTGCTTGTTTTCTTTCATTTATTCCTTTTGCTTGTGTACCTAGGGCTACCAGCGACTACCCAAATGCTTTTAACTCCCTTTGCAAACCGCTCTCCCCGTACTGCCCTGCAGCCCACACCCTGAGGAAGGACAGGTGGGGGGAAGTCAGGCCTGTGGTTTTACAGAGTTCCCCATGAATTTGCAAATCACAGGATTTGACTGGCGAGGCTTGTGGCTGCTTCCACTTGGTGCTTGAGATGAAGGTGAGAGCAGAGAGTGACAGCCGTAGGGACCCTGAGAGAGAGCTCAGCAGCCTCCTCGGTGGCTCACGCCTGTAATCCCAGCACTCTGGGAGGCCGAGGCGGGTGGATCGCTTGAGGTCAGGAGTTCGAGACCAGCCTGAGCAAGAGCGAGACCCCATCTCTACTAAAAATAGAAAGAAATTAACTGGACAACTAAAAATATATATAGAAAAAAAAATTAGCCGGGCATGGTGGTACATGCCTGTAGTTCCAGCTACTCGGGAGGCTGAGGCAGGAGGATCGCTTGAGCCCAGGAGTTTGAGGTTGCTGTGAGCTAGGCTGACACCACGGCACTCTAGCCCGGGCAGCAGAGTGAGACTCTGTCTCAAAAAAAAAAAAACCAAACAAACAAAGAAAAAGAATAACAGGAGGAAAACACAATCCTTCTATTTCCAGTAGTTCTCTCTCCTTCTCTTTACAACCGACACAAAGTTCTTGTCCAAGAAAGCAATCAGGTCCTTACAAGAAGCAATTTCAAAGCTTCCACGGGGTCTTTGTGTAGTCAGGTGAACAGCCATTAAGAGGTACATGGCTCGGCAAAGCGTCCTATTGCTCACTCTGGCAGGCCCACCGGGGCTCGACGTTCGGGGAGAGTCGTACGGATGAATGAAATTAGCGTTGCTCTACTTGGGAATGGAAAATACCAGCATGGCGGTGACGGGTGAAGCCCTGAAAATGGTAGGTTACTTTGGAAAATATTTCTCTTCCACCTTTAGTATTAGCTTCTCAAGCTAAGGATTTCTGAGGACTACTTCATGGGTGTTTGGTACACATACAGAGTAATAATTTAAAAAATGATTCAAGATAATTGTAAACATTAATAAAAATAAACCAATACTTTAATTTTATTTTGTAAGAGTGAGAAGTGTTTATCTAACAACAGAATCTATTTATTGAGAGCCTACTACGTGCCAGCCACAGTCCCAAGTGCACAGGACACAGTTGTGAACAGAACAGTCCCTGTTTCATGGAACTTAGGGGGGGATTTACTGATGGGCTAAGTGAGGAGTGTGAGAGAAAGAGAGTTTTGTAAGCTGATCTAAATCAATTTGGTCATGTGTGATATTTAAGTTATTCTCAGTAGATATTAAAATTTCAGCCACTGAAGTTTAGAGTTGTGAGGGCAAGCCATTTCCTCACAACCTCATAAAAATATATAGTTATAATGAGCAAAGATCTGGGTATAATCAACAAGGATCTCAGACTAAATTTTGTGACATACAGAGACACTTACTGGCCACACATTTTTTGGCAACAGGTACAAAATATTTCAGGGACTCACCTCGACACACTTAATGAAGTCAAGCTCTTACATGCTGTAAAAAAAAAAAAAAAAAAGATCTCAAGGCAGACGAGGCAACATTCCCAAGTCAGAAGGCAGGATTCTGTGCACTAGGGTCAGAATCATGCAATCAGAAATCCACAATTACTGGCGGATCATAACTGATTAGGGATCTAATCTCATGGGACTCACCCCTAAGAGCTGCAGAGTATCTGTCCCCCAGGAATATTTGCATGCAAGGGTGTGGAGAATCTATAAGCTATTTCAGCCAATCCTTGCATCTTTAATGCTTTAATTTAACATACACACGAAAAACTCCAGCCCATTTCTAACATCCATCATGCTAATTAATAGGTTGCTAGTTTCGCCAATAAAAATTAAATTTGACATCCATATGCTAATCAGCAAGTGTTGGTTGTCCATGGAGACAGGAATAACAGAAAGCCTTGCAGTGGCCACTTCTGGAGTGAGGTTCTGACTGACACAACGCTGGCTGGACTGGGAATTTTTGATAGCACATTAGCTGACTACCCCCAAAATTCCACTTTAACCTAATGGGAATATTTATGCTATCCTACTAATTATACGTAGCATTCCAAAGTAAATTGTAGATATTCAGATAGGTATATGGAAAGGCCACTAAGAAGTCCTCAAGGTTTTGGCCTGAGCAGTGAAATAGAGTTGCGATTTACTAAGAAGTTTAAAAAGCATGGCAGCTCTACATTGAGAGAGTAAATCAAGAGCTCATTTCGGCATTTTAAGTTTGAAATTGCTATTGAATATCAAGTAAGCATGTTGAGAAGAAAGTTAAATATAGGAGTCTAGAATTCATCAGAAAAATAAGACTAGAGACAGGAATTTAGGGATTATTAAGCTCTTTATGATAATCATACAACTGATGTAATCACTTAAGGAGAGATGTGGGCAGAATAAAGAAGAGGCTCTGGAGAATGAGCCCTAGGGGAGCCGCAGAGTTTATTGAGTGGTCCCTGCGATGATGATGATGGTGATGATGGTGATGATGATGAATGGTGATGATGATGATGATGGTTATGATGATGATGATGGTGGTGGTGATGATGATAAAAACTGACACCTACAAGCCCTTACTTTGTCCTAGACTCTATTCTAAGAACTTTAAATATATTAGTTCATTTAATCCTCAGAACAATCCTAAAATGTCAGATCCTGTTATTCATCCCATTTTACAGATAAGGAAACTCAGAAAGGTTAACTTATGAAAGGTCACAGTTACTAAGATGAGGAGAAACCAACAAAGGAGGCAGGGGACGAGCTGCGGGTGAGAAAGGAGGAGGGCCAAGACCAATGTCACAGGCCAAGACTAATGTCACCGGCCAAAGGAAGGGAATGAACGAGTCACAAAGGAGGAAAAAATCCAGTGTCAAGGTAAAATAATTTAGAGGCACAGCCATTGGTGACATCCCTAAGGCCAGTTTTATCAGAGTAGGATGACAAAAGTCCAATTGGAGTTGATTTGAGAAAGAATGGGAGGAATGAAAGTAGAAATAGGAATAACGGAAAACTATTTTTAAGGAGTTTTTCTGTAAAGGGGGGGGTGTACAAAATAAGAAGTGACAGCTTTTTATACTGATGTGAGTGACGAGAGTGGGAAATCCTGATGGCAGAGGGGCGAGGGTAGAAAGTGGAAGAGTATTTTCAATTTAGACGCAGACAGGTTGAGACCCAGAGAATAAATGGAGGAATACATTTTTGACAGGGGTTGCGAAAATTTATGCCGGGGGAGGGGGACATTTTCATGTTGGAAGGCTGCATAAATTTAGCTGTAATCAAATAAGGCTGCATATAGTAAACTTCAATTGGATACTTAAAAATGTACATTATTTTGTAAAAATCTAACTACTCTGCACTTACTAATTTTGAAAAACGAAAATTATTTGTTAATTTTGAAGTTAGCTAACCTTTTAATGACTTTGTTGTGTCTGCTTTTTGTTGGAAGGCATTTGAATATTTGGTGGCAGCATGGAGGTCCGCAGTTTCAGTTGATCCTCTAGGTGGGTGTCAGTCATTTGTGACCTTAAGGGCATCTTGATTTGGGTTAGGTAGGAGAATGTAGATTTGCAGCAGTAAGTGTTTGAAAAGCAAGAAAACATTTTTTCAGGCACGTTGCCAAAGACGTTGGGTATTCTACTGTATTTTTTTCATATTTCAATTGGATTTTTCTTAGCATCAAACAATGACTTTAAAATGTCATCTACTGAGAGCTTAATCAATTCCATCTGTAGTTCTTTAGATGCTTTGATGATATCAACTAGGTGAGGCTGAAATGCTAATTTGAGTGTGATGTCATGATTCTCAAAGTCAGTGAACCTTTCATTATATTCTCCAATTAATAGGTGATCTATATTCTTCAAATGCTGCATATTCTTCAGATGATTCACATATATCATCCTGCTCATCAATGACCTTTGCTAACTGGGGAAAATGTTTGTCTGAAATTTCCTTTTGTAGAAGTGTTTTGAAAAACAGATAGCTTGGATTTTTTGCCACATATCATATTACTATATAGACTTAGTTTTACCCTGCAAAGAAATATTCAAATTGTTTTGAGTTGATGTAATATCACACAGAAATGGTGCATTCCTATAGAAATCATCTTTCAATAATTCACATTGCTGATTCTGTTCTTAATAAAATTTAACTATTTGTTCTCCCAGAGATAAAATTTTGGCTAACACCTGTCCCTGCAATAGCCAACACGCTTTTAGAATGTTAGGCAAATGAACACTGAATACATCATCACTGAACTTTATCATGTTACAAAACTGACAATGTCATGTTGCATTTGCAGGAATATAGTAACAATACTTATAATTTGTTGCAAAGTGTCACCTAAAATAGTAGCTTTGGCACAGAGATTTTGCTGATGCAAGATACAATGAAAAGAACTGGGGGCATCTGGATCTGTTCATACTTTTTTTATCGGTGCAATAAACCCTTCATGTCTTCCTGTCATGGAAGGTGCACCGTCTGTACATACACTCACTAAATTTACCAAATTCAGTCCAACTTCATGACATTTATCTTGGAAGTCATTGAAGATATTTATTTCTCATGTTGTGTTCACAAGAGTGCCCAAAGTGAGTAACTCTGCATAACAGAGAAAATATTCTGTTATGACCTGAATGAAGTATAAAACTTGCTCTGAGTCAGTAGTATCAGTTGATTCATCCAAAGTGATTGAATAAAATATATATATTTCCTTTTGAAGTGCTACATTAAGTTGTTCTGTTAAGTTGAAGGCTAATTCATGCTGCCGATTAGTTATGGTTCTCCTTGAAAGAGGCAGTTGTTTGTAATTTGCAACATTATCAGGGTCTAAACATCCTACAACTTCAACAGTGCATTCTTTCACAATTTCTACATCACTGAATGTCTTCCCTTTTTTCCTGAGTATATGAGCTACTTTTAAGTTGCCCCAGTGGCGTTAATTCCAGGTCTTATGCTGCTTGAAAGAATTGTCTTTGCTTTTGCTTTTCATCTTTTAATTTCTGCAATACAACCTTTCATGCTTCGCCTTCTAATTTAAAATATTTGTGGACATTATGAGTGTTGTAATGCTGACGAGCACTGAATTTATTTAATGTTGACATTGCAGTATCACAAAATAAGCAAATCATCTTATCTTTAGCAGAAATAAGATAATATTACAATTCTAAATCCTAATTTAACAATCTGTTTTCTTTCTTCAGCGTTCACTTGGTCTTCTTTGATACGATGGGCTGTTAAGCAGACAGAATTAAAAAATACTGTAGAGCTGTGAAATTATTCACAAATTCCACTTCAAACAGAAATACAGTGCACCGTTGTCAAAAGCTGATAACATACCCCCATAATATGCTGAAATAAAAAAAAAAAAGCTGATACCAGACTGGAGTACTTGACCCCCATAAACTCTTGCCAACCAGCCTCATGTGTTAGTGTGCCAGTCAGGAGGGGGAAGTTAGAACTACTAAAATCACGAATTTAGCCCTTATGGTTGACTAATGTTCTAATTGTGCCTATCAGTCTGGGAGGATTGTTTCGTTGAAATTTATTTTATTCTTTTGTATTTTAAACATGCTCATTTTAAAAATAAAATAAAAATATAGAAGACGACCAAATATGTGTTAATAAAAATAAAAGGATTTGCTCTGTCAAATTTGGATTCAGACAAAAGGCCACACTTAAGGAGCTAGAGTGGCTTTAAGGCTGCAGGTTCCCCACCCCTGGTTCATGCATTTAGTGGTTGAGGAGGCAAAATATAATTTAGGTACACAGGCAAGATTGCTTGGTACATTTGGGGATGGCAGGGTGGACATTTCATTTGATCGCTTTGATTTTCTCAGTGAGATAAGAAGGAATGTCATCAGATGAGAATGAGGTAGAAAGAAATTGGTGTGGTTTCAAAAGTTTGAAGGAAGTGTAAAATACTAATTTAGAAGACTGAAAAGTGAGTTGACTAGGGGAATGTAGAAGGAGAGCCAGACAGCCCTGCTTAAGGTCAGAGGTCGCGAATTAAAGGGAAGGTATCGTTTCAAATTGCAGGCAGTGTTAAAAGCGAAGCTTTGCCAAGAGACCTAGATACAATAGATTGAGAAAACTAAAGGGAGGAGCCAGAACAAAATGCAAACTTTCAGAATAGGTAGCTGCAATATATGAGCGTTTTTAGTGGAACAGATGGGATACACAGGGGGGTGGGGGTGGGGGGGAAGCAAAAAAGAAAGTCAGCCTGGAAACATTTCATATTCTGCTCAAGAAGAGCACCTGGAACTTCAGTCAGGTCTCAGCAGAGAGATCCTGGGTGTGGAGTGGTTCACTAGTGAACCAGAGGATGAGGGGAGAAAGGCCACCGCAGAGGAGTCCTGTCAATGTCACCGCAGGGACAGCAGAAAGAGCCCGTTCAGGGACGTACTATTTATGAAAACAGCCAAGCAACAGTCGGCCTTCGTTCACCTGCAGACAAAGAACCCTCGGCTAGGAGATGACTGCACTGTCTGTGCAGGACTATGGTCGTTCCCTGCAGTCTTTTCTGCACCAGAATTATCACAACCGCAATTATCAAGGCAGGGCCGGAGAGGAAATGCTGAGCTAGAAAAGAAGAAGGTAGGGCCAGCCAACTCCCCACCTCCGTAAGCAGCCAGCGGACAGGAGGCCTACTGCGGCCAGGATACTTGCCATGAAATCAATTTTGGAGTTGAACGAATGACTTATGAACCGAGTCGGCGTCTGTGAACTAGAGTAACCCACGGGCTCTCTGTTAGTAATCAGTAAACGTGAGAATCACCCTCCCTCCCTCTTTTTTATAGCTCAAAGTCAGGGAAAGCTTCACCCTGGCCAATAAATTTTAAAGTCATAGTAAAAGATCAAAACAAATTTGAGGCTTGTTTAATATCTTAGTTGTACAATTTTCATATCTTTTAACTTCTTAATTTTCTATTAAGATAAAAAATGTTAATTTTATTGTGAAGAGTAAGCATATACTTGGTGGTTCTGTTAGAGAGATCTGGGTATTTAGATCAAAGACCCAGAAATGGAGAGACTTTCTCACAGCCGTCTCCCAGCTCGGGTAAAGGTGGGCCCATCTCACTAAACGGGTGCTAAGGTGAAGAATCCATCGCACGGAAAAGCTTGGAAGGTTTAACGTTTCAGCCTTCAGTTTCATTGAACTCTAGGAAGTATTTCTTCCCGTTTAGATTATAGTATTTTAATGTAGCTCTAAAATACACCAAGTAGTGGCTTACTGTTCTCCTCCCTAAGTGACAAAAGTCAAATGATGTTGAAAAGTAAAATGCTAGTGATTAAAATGTTTGCATGATAGTTTGGATTTCTAAAAAGAAAAATGCTATTATCTTAACCTCAACATTAAAAATGTTCGACTATTTTGGCCCAAAGTGATAGACACACAATTGATTATCCAGTTAGACCACTAGAACAAGCCACTACTGCAGATTTAGAAATGCACTAAGAATAGTTCCCCTAGTATAGTCTTAGAAATGGTCTGTACTAGCATGCTGATAAACAAAAATGTATAATTTGATCATGTTCACAATTCACTATTTCCTTAAATAGTGAATTAAGATAAAGAATCATATATTGGCCAGCAAGTAGTCTCTAGGAATAAAGTTGCATAGATTGGCCTTCAGGTGTATCTTTTTTCCCCATACTTGTTTTCTGTTAGCATTTATCACAATGTAGCACTTTCAGTTTATATTGCGTCTCAGGAAGTAATCAAAAAATTTATATATTTTATATTATGGCTTCTTAATGATGAACAAAATTGTCTTCTAACACTTCTTTCTCATGTTGGTACTAGACGCATGTTAAGAACCTATTTCCTTCATGCCTGTCATTTCACCCTCACATAAAACAAAACACCGACGCCTGAATATAAACAATAAGATTTGCTCTTTTACTTTGTGGAGTTCGTAATCCAATGGTGTCATTGCATACCACAAATGCTAGTGGTTTATTCGGAGTTAGCTCTAAGGAATCCCTTTATCATGAATGCACAAGTTTCATGGTAAAAGCCCGAGCACCACACCAGGTGTTTGCTGATCCAAAGGGTGTCATTTCAAATCATACCTTTGGAGTTTTCTTTGTTCTCTTCTTTTAGATAAAAATGCATTGTTTTTTTACTGTAAGGCATTATTTTAATTTTTTCAGGGGAGAACACTTAATTACAGTACTGAAAATGTTACTGTGCTTCGTTCTGTAATAATGTAAACACTTCGGTGACTTTCTGCTACTACTTAAGTAACATACAGGGCATCAAAGATTAAAGGTGACTTAATCACACTGCTGTCCAGTGTGATCCTGTGTTCAGACATTTATCTCTATACTTTCTATTGACTTTTTTATTTTGAAGCCACTTGGTATAATCGTCACACTTATGAATGTACTCACAGCAACACATACTAAAGTCCTGTTTACAGCTTTTCTAATTGTGGCTTTTGTTATTTATTTTTATGACTCATATCACTCCTTTATGTTTCCAAAAGCCACTCTTGAGACATTGGCCCATTTCTGAGAACTGTGGACACAACACACCACAAAAGAAATGCAAGTTTAACAGAAATAAGTATTAACGTGGAAATAGGAGAATACATTGGCTGAGATAAATTGTCTGTTAAGTGAATGTCATTGGGGTGAACTTACCAACGCAGTCCCTGAATGCATGTTCAGACTTTTAAAAAATGTGGTTTTTTATGAATGCTACCAAATACTTTTGAAAATCATGATTTTGCATTTCAAATTTGTGAAATGTAAGTAAATTATTTAACTTACCTTTTCTTCTGCATGTGTTAAATTGCAGGCCTTTTTCTGGGGACCAACCATGATCAGTGGACATACTTTGTGGACCACTAATTTATATAAAATATCTTTAAGCACTATTCTTTGTCCTTGTGAGGTATGTGTGTGCATGTGTGTGTGTGTGTGTGTGTGTGCGCGCGCGTGCATGCATGGTGTGCGCAGGTGGGTGGGTTGGTGTGTGTATGAGAGAGAGGGGGAGAGAGATCTCACACTTACTTGTTGGACCCTAAGAAGAAAATGATGTGCTTATGTTTGTAACTCTCAGTGGCGAAAAAACTTCAAAGGTGGCTGGATTTGAGTGCCATCCCTGACCCTGGAATATTTTTGCAGGCTGGACAAACAATTCAAATTGTACTACCCTGCCTGAGACACTGAGACACTGAGACATTATTTTAGGTACAGTCGCTTAGATTCAGAAAGCCAACAGCAAACCCTGTGGTCCGTGTCTTAGCTATATGGGTGTATACAGATATATCCATAGAAGAAAATGACTTCTCTTCACTTCCATTATCATCTTTGTCTAGTCGTCATTGTCTCTCTCCTGGATTATTGCAATAGCTTTCAAATCAGGCTCTGCTTTTCTCTGCCTACTGTATATTTTCAACACAAAGTCCAGAATTATCCCATCAAAATATAGAACAGATCATGCTGCTCCTCTGGTGGAAGCCCAGGGGCTCGCTGTGTTATATATAAACCCACGGAAGCTGCTCCCCTCGTCACTCATAACCCTTCCCTTTAATCACTGTGCTCTAGTTGGACTGGCCTCCAAGAACATTCCAGGAATTCTCCTGCCTTGGTGCTGTTGCAACTTCATTCATGTAACCTAGAACACCCATCTCTCCTTGTGTTTATGTGCTTTGCTTCCTCATCTCCTTTGGGTTGGACTCAAATGTCAACTTCTCAATGCAGTCTTTCTTAAACACCCCATTAAAAATTCTATCCCCCTCTGGACTCATGCATTCGCCAGTCTTCTTTCTGGCTTTGTTTTACTCCATAGAACTTATTTTTATCTGATATATTACATATTTGGTTCATTTATTTATTGTCCATCTTCTCTCCTGCAACCTTAAACTCCACAAGGCATAGGTTTTTATCTGTTTTCTTCACTGCTATATCACCAAGTCAAGGATCATTATCTGGTACACAGGAAGCACTTAATAAATGTTTGTTGAATAAATAATAACATTTATTGACCACGTCAGGAGGATGGATCTGGAGAGGAGCCCAGCCTCTGTGAGTAGGAGAGAGTGCCCTCCAAAGTGGCCGGAGATGTGTATGACGAAAATTAAAAGATGAAGACAAGAGGAAGGTGCTTTTTCGGAGAGAATTGCAGAGCAGAAGGCAAGCTTTATAACTAAACTATACACACAAAGTGTTTAACCTTGGGCACTTTCTTCTATAAATGTTATATATGACCTGCCAGTTTTATTGTCTTGTTTCATATGATGTAATTCCCTTTAGTTTTACGCAAACACGGTAAAGTCAATAGACCCAAACTCAGCATGGTCGTCGTCTGAAGGAAAACACTCCTCCCGCTTCCGCAGGGCTCCGTGAAGACAGGGCAGATGTGTGTTGAGGAGGAGAGAGAGCTGTGATCCACAGGCCACCCGGTGCAGCCTGGTGAGCAGTGGTCAGGCAGAGCCCTGGAGCAGTGATCGAGGTCACAGCCTGGGAGCAGACATGGGACAATCCTCTCTCATTCCTAAATACACTAGTTGGAGGAGATCCTTACGGGGAAGAGTAAATCTGATTCTCAAGATTCATGTAGGTGAGGAAACAAACCCTCAATAATGAAAATGACTTGTTAAGTTTCTTTCGTCTTTGAATTCCTGATCCGGTGCTTTTTCTACAATTCCAAGCCACTTTTCTATATTTGTCTCATCTTTAACTTGAACCCCAGTTCCCTAATATATAACATGGGCAAAAAATTCCTACACTTTAACTTATCTCAACTTACATGTGTTTTCCAAGCATTCTGGACTCCTCAGATTTGACATAAATCTTAGAGCTTATTGAATCTAAATTTTAGCAATTGTTGACAGTGTCTGTAGTTTCATCTACTTGGAATTTACCAATAAACCCAGTAAAAGACAATTAAGGGAGGAGAAGAAGCTATATAAAAAAATTTGTGTGATCTATGCAGATTGTTCTTTTTTGTTTTTTCTATCCACAGTTCCACAGTCAACAATAAAATGTTCCCCTAAAGAAAACCAGACTGATATGGGTATTTTTTTTTCTTCCTCCCTAATGTCTATGTTTTCTAAGCCCAGTTTATGATTTAAGAAATGAGAAAAGAAAAAAAAAGTTCATATTGGTTTGAAATAACACATGACTTTGTCAGTTATAAATAAAAACAACTTCATCCAAGGACTCTTAGCTCAAGCTTTGTTTAGTCACAACTCCTAGAGCCCAAAAGCTGGACAGGGCTAGCGCTGGAAATACTGTCCAGCTCTATGAAGTCACACAATATTGCAGATGTTCCATTGGCGTTTTGTTTCCTTCCCCTTCAATAATTGCCTTTCTTTTAGATTTCAGTGTTTCCCTTTTGTGTTTACGATAACAGAGGGATGCTTTATTGCATTTCACCAGGCCGGTTGCCATGGTGATCAGCAGTTGCTGTATGCTGTAAAAATAACCCTCCTTCCTTGATAGATTTCACTTGAGTGAAAATAACCCTTAAAAATAGGTTGAAATTTACATACTAACTCTTCCAGCAGGTTCAAGGGGGAAAAAAAGAATGAATTACATTGTAATTTGACAAGCTGTTAGGCTAGGGGCTACCGGATGAGGTTTGAGCAGAGAAGTCTCCTATACGCCAGTGTGAGGCCAACCAAACTTCAGTATAAAACCAACAAATTCATTTCTCTTTTACTGAGTCTCTCCTCCTTAGTGTTGTATGATGAATAAGAAAGGATGTCAGGGAGAATTTGAATTTCTGTGGGCATTAGAGATAGCAAGAGCTTGTGGCTCATAGATCATGTAACAGATTGGTCTAGACTAGAGCACCATTTCCCCAACTGTTCCAGAGAACACTGCTCCAGAAAATGTAAATGGGATACTATTTCAGAAGGTGTTAATAAGATGCTCTATGGTCAAGTATATTTGAGAAACATAACATGCTATACTCATAACAGGGATCATCATGTTGATGTTCTGAGACACTCTAAAGCAAAACCCACTTCTCTCTATTTAATACTATTTAAGCATGACTATCTTGCCAAATAACAATTACTGAATCCTATTTTGGGAAACTTTTTGGATCCTTTGAGTTTTTCTTTTGTATGATTTTAAATATTTTTATAAAGATGGCTTAACAGACTAAAGGATCTCCTATCAACTTCTTTTGCCATGTTTTTTTCCAAAAAATAAAAAAAGAAGAAAAAAAAAACATAGTATGTGGTAGTGATAAAGTTGGTATTGATAAACTAGGTAATGATATACAAGGAAAATGTACATTCTGGGGTAGTTTTAGAATAATTAACATAGAGTAAAATTTATTCCAGAACAAAATCAGAATTGTCTTACACAATTCCTTGTGTGGAAGGGAAAAACTGATTCTCAAGATACACAAGAATCTGTAGTAATCTGAGGTGACTTAAGATATTAAGTATCAGCAACATATATCCATAAATAATTCTTGATTTTTAAATAAGTTTATTATTAATAAAACTTTTTAGGTATACACATATATTATTTCTACATATCTATCCAAGATGTTGAGCCCAGAGCTAATAGTTTGTTGGTTTTTCCTGGTTACATTTCCACATGTGGGATCATCTCCTGGTTTTTATGACTCACATCACTATTGTATTTAATGTTTTTTCCAACTCTAAACTAAACTTAAACTTAAACTAAACTAAAACTTAATAATTTTTTTGCTATCTACCTTCCAAGGATTTCTGGAGACTAATTTAATACTTCCTGATATGCCAGTCAAATGCATTAAGTCTAGGTAGGTTGAACTCTCCTTATGTGGTCAGCTATTCCTCTTATTTCTCAGTTTATTGATTTGAAGATATCACTTTTTGCCAGTATACTAAAAACTTCTCAAACTACTTGTTAGTTCTGATCTCTTATTCTCAACTTCCTTAAAAGAAGGAATCATGGCTTCATCTTACCTATACCCATGAAAATTTATCAGTTGAGATGAATTAAGTGTGATATATATAGTATATATAAAATATATAATTCATACATACAAAATTATATATATATATAAAGATAGCAGTATATTATGGCACTTTACATATAAAAATATCTACAAATATATGTGAGCACACACATTGTGTGTGTGTGTGTGCGTGTGTGTGTGTGGGGGTGGGTGGGTGTGTATTTGAAGACATAGACCTCAGTGATGGAAAGGAAAAATTCATTCACTTTAATCTTTACCTCTACTTCACATCATACAAGAAATGAATTTGAGGTAGATCATATAAAACTCTATAAAGAAAACATAAGTGAATATCTTTGCAAACTTGAAGTAGGCAAATATTTCTTAGGACATAAAAAACAATAGCCAAAGAAAGAAAAAAAGGCATAAATTGGACTCCATTAAAATTAAAAATTCTTCCCATCAAAGAATATAGTTAATAAAATAAATAAGCAAGCTATGGACTGGGAAAAAATTGAAAAACATATATGACAAAGAACACATATCTAGAATATACAAAACTATAAATCAACAACTAAAAGACAAACAACTTATTAAAAATTGACAAAAGGCTTCAACATACACTTTATGAAAGAGGATAGGGGAATGACCAATAAACATGTGAAACGGTCCTCACCATTAGTCACCAAGAAAATGTGAATTAAAACCTCAATGGGGGGTGACATCAGAAAATTACAAAATGATAAATCTTGGGCTCTACTTCTCCCAAAGAAAATTCAACTAACAATTATATACAGACTAAAAAATTCTTGTGAAAGCCCCAACATCTGGAAATAAGCCTGAGACACCTGCATGGTGTGCAGAACTAAACAAAATCCAAGTTAGAAAGGTAGGTGGAATGATCTTATTTTGTGCCACACCCTCTCTCTCCCCCAAGTTGGTGTAGTAACAAATGGAGAGGATTTCCCTGAGCTCATGGTTTCTGTAGGGAGAAAAGAGAACAGGAGGAAATCATCTAGCATTCCTAGCATTCTGGATGCTTCTTAGGAAGCCCAGTCTGGTCTCATTTCACGGGGAACACTAGGGGCAAAGGCATGGCTGAACTGCCTGGGGTCAGGTAGAAACAAAGTGACCAGTATGCAGATCTCAGCGGTACCTCTGCATTCCTTCCAGCTGCAGCACTCCATCAGATACACCAGCCAAACTCACAGCACATCCACAAAGCTGAGCTGTTTACCTTTAGAAGCATGGTGGGAAGCGCAACGTAGTTTGAGCAGCTAGACTGCTAGTCTCCCTGCCCAGCCTCAAAACCCGCCTCAACAACTCCTCTCAGGCAGGGAGACTCCTACTTTTGTGGATCTCAGAGAAATGAAAGGGCTATCCTGACTTGACGGAGGGAGGCAAGCAGCCATTCCACACAGCCAAAAAGCCCACCCAGTGCCCGTGCTAATACAGGGAAACTCCCACCTCTATGCATTTTGGAGATATGTAGGGGCTAATCCAGTTTGATGCAGGAGGTCAAACAGATACTCAACCCAGCAAGACCGTCTAAGCCCCCCACAGACAGGCAAGTAATCCTCAGTCGTACAAGTCTAAGGAGCATGGCCGTGGGTCCCGCCTGTCCAGAGTAGTGACCCTGCCTAACCTCAGAGGCCAACCCTCAGCCTTGCCTAACTGTGGATCCCAAATGGCAATATTGCTCGGCCAGAGAATACGTCTTGTGACCAGGCTGACCAAAAGCCATCGCAGCATCCAGCCGTCAGCTCTGCTTGATGGTAGAGCCTGGCTAGTGGTTTCACTGGTAAGTGGAGTCCAGCTGTTAGTCTCATCTGACATCAGAGCAAAGACGGACGCTCGGACAACTAGAAAATACACAAGGACTGTCCCCAGGACCCTCATCAGCTGGCCCTCCAAGAATCGCAGGGTAGACTGAACAGTGAAACTCTGTCAATGCCAAGAACATCTGTAAACACCAGAAGAGGGAGCGGTATCCTCAACTGTGCAGAGATCAATGTCAGGATGCAATGATTACAGTAAGTTGGGGAATCATAACACCTCCAAAAGAAATTAATAAAAGGTCAATAACAAAATGGCAGAGAAATAGAGATCTATTAAATGACTGAAAAATAATTCAGGATAAAACTCATAAAGTTCAGTGAACAACAACGATATACAGATAGAAAATTTAATGAAATTTAGAAAACAGGACATGAAAAAAGTGACATTGACACAGAAATAGAAACAATAAAATAGAACCAGATAAACATACGATTGATAAAGAATACAATGGCTGAATTAAATAGTTTAACAGAAGGCTTCAACGGCAGTATTGATCAAGCAGAAGAAAGAATCAGTTATCTGGAAGACAGAACACTTGAAATTATCCAGTTAGAAAAGCAAAAAGACAAAAGAATAAAAAGGAATAAAGAACACCTATGGAAATTGTGGGATACTATCAAGAGACTAAACTTTCACATGATAAGAGTTTCAGAAGGAAAAGACAGATACAGAAATCACACTTAAAGAAATAGTGGCTGAAAACTTGCTTAACGGGGGGATCGATGTGAACACCAAGGGACAGGAAGCACAGAGATTTCCAATCAAATTCAATAAAAAATGAGTACAAGACATAAACTAATCAAACTATCAAAAATCAAAGACAAAAAATTCTGAAAGCAGCAAGAGACAAGACATGCAACCTATGCAAAGGAGTGCCAGTATGACTATCAGTGGGTTTCTCAGCACAAACGCCGGAAGCCAGAAAAGAGTGGGATCATATTTTCAAAGTTTGAAGGGGGGTAGGGGGGATATCTGTCAACAAGAATGCTTTACTCAGAAAATCTGTCTTTCAGAAATGAAAAGATAAAATTTTTCCCAGACAGACAAAAGCTGAGGGAGTTAATCACCACCAGACTTGTCTTAAAAGAAAGGCTGAAGGGAGTTCTACAACTGAAGAGAAAGATTCCAATAAATAACACAAAAATATTTGAAAGTATAAAACTCAATGGTAAAAGTAAGTGCACTGTCTAATTCAGAATACTTTAATACTATAACAATGATATGTAAAATCACTTATATCTTCAAAGGTTAAAAGATGCAAGTATTAAAAATAATAATTATTACAATAATTTGCTTAGGGATACACAATATAAATAGATGTAAATTGTAACATCAAAAAGCTGAACTTGGAGAAGATAGTGAAGTTAAAATGTGGAGTCCTGTATTACTGCAATCAAAGTTAAGTTGTTATCAATTTAAAATAACCTGTTATATATATAAGACGTTTTTGGTAACCTTCATGACAACCACAAATCAAAAACTTATAATAGATACTCTAAAAAAAGCAAAAATTGAGATCATATTACTGGAGAAAATCATTTAATCACAAAGTAACACAGTAAGAAAGAAATAAAAGATTTACAGAATACCTACCTACCAGGAACAATGAACATTATTTGGGTGATGGGCATGCTAATAGCCCTGACTCAAGCATTACAAATGCTATCCATGTAACAAAAACATTTGTACCCCCTTAATATTTTTAAATAAATGAGAAAAGATTTTACAGAATAACTAGAAAACAATGAACAAAATTGCATCTATTAGTCCTTATCTGTCAATAATTACCTTAAAAATAAATGCATTAAAATCTCCAATTAAAAGACATAGAGTATCTGAATGAAAAAAAAAAACAAAAAAACAAAAACAAGACTCAACTATGTGCTGCCTACAAAAGACTCACTTTGTCTGTAATGACACACATAGATGGAAAGTGAAGAGATGGGAAAAGATATTTCATGCAATTATAAACCAAAAGAGAGCAGGGGTAGCTATACTTAATCAGGTAAAATAGACTTTCAAAACCATAAAAAGAGACAAGAGACAAAGAAGATCACTATATAATGATAAAAGGGTCAATTCAGCAAGAGGATATAACAATCATAAATATATATTTATCCAACACGGGAGCACCTAAGTATATAAAACAAATATTAATAGATCTAAAGGGAGACATTGAGTGCAATGCAATAATAGTAGGGGACTTCAACACCCCACTTATAGTAATAAACAGATCACCCAGACAGGAAAATCATCAAAAAAATATCAGATTTAAGCTGCACTCTATATCAAATGGATTTAACAGACATTTACAGAACATCCATCCAATCACTGCAGAATATGTAATTTCTCAGCTATATGAAACATTGTTCAGGATAGAACATGTATTAATATTAGAACACAAAATAAGTATTAATACATTTCAGAAAAGTAAAATCATATTAAGTATCTTTTCTGATCACAATGGTATAAAACCAGAAATAAATAACAGGAGGAACTTCAGAAACATTACAATTACGTGGAAATTAAACAACATCTTCCTGAAAAACCAATGGGTCAATGAAGAAATTAAAAGAGAAATTAAAAAAAAATTCTTGAGTCAAATGAAAGTGGAAACACAACACACCAAAACCTATGGAATATAGCAAAAGCAGTTCTAAGAAAGTTTATAAACATGAATGCCTACATCAAAAAGAAGAAAAATCTCAAATAAACAATCTAACATTGTACCTTAGGGAACTAGAAAAATAAGAACAAACTAAACTCAAAATTAATAGATGGAAAGAAATAAGAAAAATCAGAGCAAAAGTAAGTAGAAAGAAAACGTACAAAAGATTAAACAAATGGATAGTTGGTTTGTGAAAAGATAAACAAAATAAATAAATCTTTAACCAGACTCACTAAGAAAAAAAAGAGAGGTCTCAAATAAAATCAGAGATGAAAAAGGGGACTGATACCACAGAAATACAAAAGATCTTGATAGACTATTATTAACAATTGTATGCCAACAAATTGGATAACCTAGATTTGGATAAATTCCTGGACACATACAATCTACCAAGACTGAAACATAAACAAATAGAAAATCTGAACAGAACAATAATGATCAAAAAGATTGAATTAGTAATAAAAAAGTTTCCCATCAAAGAAAAGCCCAGGACTTGATGGCTTCACTGAATTCTACCAAAAATTTAAAGAACTAACACTGATTCTCCTTAAACTCTTCTAAAAAACTGAAGAACAGTGGATACTTCCAAACTCATTCCACAAGGTCAGCATTACCCTGATACCAAAAACAGACAAGAGCACAACAACAATAAAAATAAATAAAACTCAGGCTAATATCCCTGATAAACACATATGCAAAATTCCTCAACAAAACACTACCAAATCTAATTGAACAGCACCTTAAAAAGATTATTCACCATGATTATGTGTGATTTTCACCCTAGGGATGGAAAGATGGGTCAGCATACACAAACCAATAAATGCAATATATCACATTATATACTGTGAGGTAAAAAATCTCTACACTGAAAACTATAAAATACTGAAAGAAATTAAAGAAGACATAAATAAATGGAAATATTCCATATTCATATATTGAAAGAATTAGTATTGTTCAAATGTTCCTACTGCCCAAAACCATTTACAGATTCAATGCAATCCCTATCAAAATACCAATGACATTCTTCACAGAAATAGAAAAAGATCTAAAATTTATATGGAACCACAAAAGACCCTGAATAGCCAAGGCACTCTTGAGCAAAGAGAAGACAGCACTCCACCTGACTTCACAATATACTACAAAGCTATAGTAGCCAAAACATCATGGTAATGGCGTAAAAATAGACCAATAGACCAACTGAACAGAAGAGAACACAGAAATAAATCCACCCACTTACAGCCAACTGATTTTCCAAGGTACCAAGAACACACAAAAGAGTGGGACAGTCTCTTCAGTAAATAGTTCTGGGAAAAGTGGATATTTACGTTGAGAAGAATGAAGCTAAGGCCGGGCGTGGTGGGTCACGCCTGTAATCCTAGCACTCTGGGAGGCCGAGGCGGGTGGATCGCTCGAGGTCAGGAGTTCGAGACCAGCCTGAGCAAGAGTGAGACCCTCGTCTCTACTAAAAATAGAAAGAAATTATCTGGCCAACTAAAAATATATATAGAAAAAATTAGCCGGGCATGGTGACGCATGCCTGTAGTCCCAGCTGCTCGGGAGGCTGAGGCAGGAGGATCGCTTAAGCCCAGGAGTTTGAGGTTGCTGTGAGCAAGGCTGATGCCACGGCACTCACTCTAGCCTGGGCAACAAAGTGAGACTCTGTCTCAAAAAAAAAAAAAAAAAAAAGAATGAAGCTAAAGCTCCATCTCTCACCACATACAAAAATAAACTCAAAGTAGATTAAAGACTTAAATGTAAGATGCAAAAAAATAAAAATACTAGAAGAAAACATATGGGAAATGCTTCATGTCATTGGTCTGGTCAAGGATTTTTTGGATAAGACCCCAAAAGCACAGGCAACAAAAGCAAAAATAGATGAATGGGATTACATCAAACTAAAAAGCTTCTGCATAGCAAAGAATGCAATTAGCAGGGTGAAAAGATAACCTACGAAATGTGAGAAAATGTTATATAACTATGCATCTGACAGGAGATTAATATACAGAATACACAAGGAACTCAAACAACTCAATAGCAAAAACAAACAGCAACAAAAAAACCCCCAAATAATTCAATTAAAAATGGGTAAAAGAGCTGAATAGACATTTCTTAAAAGAAGACACATGAATGGCCAACAAGTATATTTTTAAAAATGCTCAACATTGCTAATCGTAAGGAAAATGCAAATCAAAATCATGATGAAATACCACCTCACTCAATTAGAGTGGTTCTTATCAAAAAGGCAAAAAATAACAAATGTTGGCACAGATGTGGAGAAAGGAGAACATTTGTACACTGTTGGTGGGAATGTAAAAACAGTATAGCTATCATAAAAAACAGTATGGAGTTTCCTCAAAAAACTAAAAATAAAAACTACCATATGATCCAGCAATTCCACTACTGATTATATTTCCAAAAGGAAGGAAATCAGTACATTGGCGATATATCCGCACTCCCATGTTTACTGCAGCACTATTGACAATAGCAAAGGTAAAGAATCAATCTAAATGTCCATCAACAGATGAATGAATGAAGAAAATATGGTTTTTAGACACAATTGAATGTTATTCAGCCACAAAAAATAATAAACCGCTGTCATTTGTGACAACATGCCTGAACCTAGTGAACATTATGTTAAGGGAAATAAGTCATGCACAGAAATATAGACACTGCATGATGTCAGTCATAGGTAGACTCTAAAGAAGTTGATCTCATAGAAGTAGAGAGTAGAATAGTGGTTACCAGCACCTGAGAAGGAAGGTGGGGAGGTGGATGGAAAGATACTGGCCGGTGGGTAGAAAGCTACAAGGTGAAATAAGTTCTGGTGTTCTATTGCACTGTAGCATGACTATGGTTAACAATATTGTATTGTATATTTCAAAATACCTATAGGAAGGACTTTAAGTGTGTTTACCACAAAAAAATGACAAATGTATGAGGGGATGGATATGTTAAATACCCTGATTTTGTTTTTACATGATGTTTGCATGTTTTGAAACATCACACTCTACCCCATTTATATGTACAATTATTGTGTGTCAATTAAAAACAAAACAAAACCTCAACGAGATGTCATTTCATATCCATTAAAATGACTAAAATTAAAAAGACTAACAAACCCATATGTTGGCAAGGATGTGAAACAACTGGAACTCATATATTGTTGGTGGGATTGTTAAATAGTTGCCTATTTGGAAACCTGTTTGGCAGTTTTTTATACAGTTGAATGTACATCTAGCCTGTGACCTAGCAACTGTACTCCCAGGAAGAATAATAGTGCATGTACTCACAAAAGACTTAAATAAGAATTTTCATATCAAATTTAATCATAATAGTAAAAAAAAAATTGGAGCAAACCAAAAGTCCAACCACAGATGAATATTGAAAAATTATGGTGTTTTTATATAATGGGATATATAGACAATAGAAACAATTAAATTACTGATCTATACAATAGCATTGATAAATCTCAAACACATCCTACTGAGTGAATGTAGCCACACACAAAGGAATACATAATGCATGAATCCAACTTTATGTAGTCACAGAATAGGCAAAACTAGATGGGGAAGAGATAAGGACAATGATTACTTTTGAAAGAAAAGGCTTTGACAGGAGAAGGAACCTTCAGGGGGTGAGGAAATGTTCCCCACTTTTGTTGGGGGTAGTAATTATGTGAGCACATGCATGCGTTCAAACTCTTCAAGCCATACACCTAACATCTGTGCCTTTTACTCCATGTGAATTTTATCCCTATTAAAAATATTAAAATATAAAAAGAAAAATGTTTTGGTTTTTAAAAAATTTTTATATTTCTTTATAGGTATCCATTCAGTGGTCTGGATCCCTTTCTCAGTGCTCCCCCCGTCAGAACTGATGGGCCACAGAAAGTGGAGTAAATAAGCCCCAACAGCCAGTGCACAGACTCATTATTGTCTCCTTTGCCCATTAATAGAAGAAGAAAATCAATAGCTTCAACCTTATAGGTGGCAGGAATTTTAGAGACTTGATGTTCGTTTTTGAATGTTTGCCTTAGGACCCCAGGAAAGTGGAAGTTGGCAAAGCAGTAGAGTTTTTAATTCCCATTTCCGATTTTTATCATCTGGGATGTTGTTGTTTATAATGTAATCTGTCTTTTCTCTGTAATGTACTTCCTGCTTGAGGGAGGTAAGAGAAGGGACTCAGAAAGAGGAATAGATAAGGCCTAAAATTTATTGTCAGATTCAGAAGGAATATTCTTTTTTTTTTCAAAATATGAAAGAAAATTGAAAACCCTCACTTTATTTTTTTGTTTTCTACTCTTCATGTAGATTTACATATCAGAAAAAATGAAAACGTTTGTTGCAAAACATATTGTCATTTTTTCTGCTGGCACATAGAGTGTGATTTTCCATGTAATCCTGATGTCTTTGGTTTAGCCCTTTTTATTTAAGAATTTATTTCTGGAAGAGAGTAAGATAATTTTATTTGACCCTCTTCATAGCAGGGACTGTGCCACATTCTTCCCTGTAACCACTGCACAAGGAACAGTAGCTAATTCTGAGAGGGTTCTCAATATACACTGGCTGAATGGATAAAAATATGAAGGACATGAATTATTTAAAAGATTTTTTTCTACGTATTAGTCAAACATAATATCATAGTTCCAGTATAATCAAGGTTAGGATTTTAGTCTCTTTGGTTTTATAGGGAGAATTTGTCTATGGGTTAGAGAATTACTACCAGATTTGTTTTTTATGCTTCTACCAATATGAAGTGTGTTGGAACTGAAAAATTGCCTTGGATCTTAGTGTTGTGTAAATAAAATGTTTTACATTCCTATCTGGAGTCTGGAGTGTAATGACATCTAATAAATAAATGTTGATGAAGCATTTAGGGTTCTTTGAGTTGAAAGTGAAGTACAACTGGGCGTCACTGCTGTTGAATGTGGGGAAAAAAATCACGTAAAAGGCAATATTTATAACTGGATCGCTATTAGAGAAAAAGCTATTTAAACATGCATTTCAATTTACATTCAGGGCTTTCATTTGTCTCCATCCCTTAACTATTTTTGTTTCCCTGTTTTTGATTCTCCCTCTAGAAAGAAAGAGATAATGAACTAAGACAATATGACTTTGTGTGTGTGTGTGTGTGTGTGTGTGTGTGTGTGTGTGTGAAGAGAGTACTTTGTTTTCTTTTGAGTGAAGATTCTATTGTATACTTGAGTTTGTGCTGGGGGAGAAACAAAGCCCTTGCAATCCAAGGCAAAGGCAGCACATTTAAGCGTTTAATGCTTGCATCTTGATGATTTCATTATTGACTTCTATTAAGCTCTCTCTGGGCTAAGAACCAAACTCCCCCACAGCTCTACAAAGCTGTGTTGCTGGATCTATTTGCTATTAAGTTTAAATCCTCATTTCTCCCCATGACGTGCTTATTGGCTTGGGATGATTTCCTCCCGGTCCTATGGAGACATCTGCAGATGCCAAATTAAGTGTCTAACCTTCTATCCTCTTCAAATCCTCCAACAATACTTTGCTGAATTTTCTCACTAGCATCTCTCTCTCTCTCTCCTCTCTCCCCTCTCTCTACTACTTCACTCACTTGCCCCCAGCCCTAGAGGCCGTTCTAAGAACCAAATTCTTCTTGCAAGCTAAGTCCAACCATCAGAAGTAAAGTAATGAGATTATGATTAAAAGTACACCTTCATAGTGGAGTATCCATCAACCTGTCACGGAAATCTCATCTCTGGTGCTAGTCTCATCAATCTGACCTTTCAATTACTATCCCCAGTTCATGACTCTAAGTATATATAACTCAGAGCTGGAGTACGAAACACACAACTCCTTGTTTGGTACCTACAACCCTTGGTACAGTTGGATGTCTCTTTTGTAGACTCTGTATCCTCCTTTCAAAGTACATTTTGTTCCGGTCAAATCCGGTCATTTTAACTTTGACCTGTGTATTAAGATAACTAGAGCTGCTGTAATGTTCAGTTTCTTCGATATCAAAAACAATGTTGTTTTAGAACAATAAAATTTTATTTCTATTCAGGGACTAGTCAAGGAGGGTATTCCTAGTGGGCAAGTGTCTTTCCTGCACATGCGGATTCAGGGACTCAGGTCTGTCTTTCTTGCAGATTTGCAGCTCCCCAGGGCCTGGGAGGGCTCTGTGTTGAGCTAGGAGATGAGGACAGAAAATTAGAAGATGCCCAAGCTGCTTCCCAAAGGCTCGTGCTCTGCTCTGATGGGACCCATGTCACTTCCTACACGTTGTCTCAGTTCGGGCAGCCGTAACCTGCTCACACTGATTACTCTGGAAGGAGGAGCAAGAATCTGTGGGGGACTCCTAGTCACAACCTTCTGTAATTCAAATACATTTTTAAAACCGTGCTTCATGCCTCTTTTCATCCCAGGAGACTATATTTTTCAATTAAATTTCAATCTCTATCTACGTTCTGTTTCTTCAGATGTACACTCGAGAAGAAAATGTTTTTCAGACATGCCATGATGATGCTGTATGAACGGAGGACATCTACATGTTAACACAGAATGCGATTTCAGGGCAGAGATACTCAGGGTACAAGCTGATAACTCGATTTGGTTGTGGCGAAGCACCCATGCCTGGCTTAAACGCAATCGAATGGCATTTAGTAAGTGTCTTTCCGTGAGTACATGACACAGAGTCAGCCATTGTGCAGAAGATCCACCTAACGCGGATAAATGATCTTTCGAAAGGATTTGGATCTTTGACTTACGTAAAAAGTAAAGAATGCGTATCGCTTACACATCCCAAGGGCCTTCTTACTCAGCCTTGGTGACAAAGAAAGCTACGGGAAGATTACTGCCCGGGTCTCAGCACCCCAGCCCTGGCCTCTGTCATTCATATGCACTCACTGGCCAGGATGTTTCTGTGCCTCAGTTTCCTTCTCACTCAAATGATAAAATCAGACCAGATAAGTTCTCAGGTTTCTTCCACCTGCTAATACAGGCTGAGTATACTGGATCCAAATGGCTGGGAACCAGAAAGGTTTTGGATTTAGTATTTACTTTTGGATTTTAAAATACTTGCATATATATATAATGAAATATCTTGGGGATGGGACACAAGCTTAAACATACAATATATTTATGCTTTATATACACCTTATACACACAGCCTGAAGGTAATTTTATACAATATGTTTAATAATATTTTGCACAAAACAAAGTTTGTGTACACTGAACTATCATAGAACTAAGGTACCACCATCTCAGCCCCTCATGGGGACAATCGGTGGTTGTTTGGCATCACCGTCACTCCTGACCGGATTTATATGCTGCTGACAAGCAATCATTTTCTTACGCTTATTCACACATAAGCGAATTCACACAGAAGTAGGAGGGTCTTTTTTCCCTTGGGGATGCTGAATACACTGTGTGCCCTGTTCCCGCATCTTCACTGCAACTCAGCACATCAGGTGAGGTGAATAATTTTCCACTTGTGGTGCCATGTTAGTCCTCAGACAATTTTATATTTTGGCACATTTTGAATTTCAGATTTTTGGATCAGGGATGGTCAACCTGTAGCCCATGCTTCTTTACCTCTCTGATGTCAATGGTTATTCTTTCAAAATCAGGGAGAAAGGAGCAAAAAGAACATTTCTATAGCCAAGGTATCATCTGACTAATCTGGTAATCTTTAGAAGTAGCAGACCAGATCTTGTTCCCTTAGAGATAGATAATAAAAACATCACATCTAGTAAACTGAGAAATCTACTTTTTCAAAAGTTTTAGCAAAAATATTTACAAAACAAATTTATCACTTCAAAAACTATGAAATACTTCATATTTAGAGTTTCAGGAAGATGGTATCAACCAATATTGCTGCAAAGAGGTCCAGCATGTTTGTCATCTTATGCTCTGCAGGTGGCCTGCGGCCCGGGTAGAACAGCAACTGAAAACCACTGCATTCGGACTTCGGTGTGCAGACACACAAACATTCTGCCTAAAGATGGGGTGAGCCGCTAAGGGATCAGCTCTGCTGTTGTGTCCGACCACCAGCTGCCCAACAAAGCAATTAGTCCTATAAAATGCCTGATTTTTCGTAGGGCATCAAACATGGTAATAGCTTTTGGCCAGATGTGTAGCTATCATAAAGTAATAGCGCTCAGATGAGAAGAGAAGAGGCTAAACATGACTGATGGAAAATAAGCAAGAACTCCCAGGAAGATTATTGTTTTTGCTTTAGTAGAGGGGAAGCAGTTCTTAAGAGAGTGTGGGATGAGTCCTAGAAGTAGAGGGGACTTCTGTATCGACTAACGAGAGAGATTACCAATCTACGAGCCAGCCAGTTTCTACCCTGGGCTCCATCACTACTGCAGGCTTTAACCTATATTTTGAACAGTACTTGAAAAGGTGTTAGGAGTATAGACTACACTTATTTTACTTTTAATAATGCTCGTTGAGATGTTCTGAGAAAAGAGAAGAGACACATAAGACCTCCACCGATTAAGGAGGCTTGAAATGTAAAGAAAAAAGAAGAGTTTTCAAACAATGCTGTGTGTTTATTTCAAGTGAGGGGAGAGAAAAACATTTCATCTGAGCAGCAAAGGACTTGGAGAAGGTTTTTTGTTTTATTTTATTTTATTTTATTTTATTTTATTTTATTTTTGAGACAGAGTCTCTCTCTGTTGCCCGGGCTAGAGTGAGTGCCGTGGCATCAGCCTAGCTCACAGCAACCTCCAACTCCCGGACTCAAGCAATCCTTCTGTCTCAGCCTCCTGAGTAGCTGGGACTACAGGCATGCGCCACCATGCCCGGATAATTTTTTCTATCTATACTTTTACTTGTCCAGCTAATTTCTTTCTATTTTTAGTAGAGACGGGGTCTGGCTCTTGCTCAGGCTGGTCCCAAACTCCTGAGCCATCCTCTTGCCTCGGCCTCCCAGAGTGTTAGGATTACAGGCGTGAGCCACCATGCCCGGCCCCTCGGAGAAGGTTATGATTATGGATATTAATCCAGAGATTTTTCTCTTGCTGCTACAGCCAAACAGAGTAAAAACCAAAGCAGATATGCAATATTTAATAACAATAACCATTATTAAAGTAGCCTCTAACATATGCAAGTACTATAATGGTTCTATATATACTTATCCATTTAGTTGTTATAATATCCCTAAAACAGATATTTTACAAAGAAATTGAGACTCATAACATTGTGAAAATTTTCCAAGGTGAAAAATTTGAACCCATGTTGAAAGCCCAAGCTCTTATAATAAAGCTCGATGCCTTTCATAGCATCCCTTTCCTCTTCGTTTCGTTTCATTTAAGAAAGAGTGCTTTACCTTTGTGTAAAGAAGAATCAGAGAAGAAAAGAATATAGGGAACACTTAGTTAATTAAGAATTTGAAGAATGTAAAATTAATATCTTTTAACTAATATAGCCATAAACTGGCAGTTAAGATCTTTTGACCCTAAAATGATTAAAGTGGCTACATAAAATTTAAGCACCTGAGAGTCATATCAAAACTGACTTTTTGTGTTTTGTAAAATAGAAATTGAGTGAGAGAAATGTTTAACTATTTTTTGAAGAAGGATTAAGACAACGAAAAGGTTAAATGAAGTAGTGCTTGCCAACAGTTGGAGATTTTTAAGTAAATACCTAACCCCAGATAATACTTTTTCTTTCTTTATATCTTACCCTAGATTGCATATTCCTTCCCACTTATACTAAGTAAATATTTGTGATATTTTAGATGATCTGTTTTAGAGAGAAATCATAGTTTTCTAGAAAGTCCTATATTCCATTTTTATCTGTTATTTGTGCCAGGGAACAATGCAACATTGACATAGTTGAGTATCACTGTGTGTCTTGTAAGACAGGCACGGTGAGCCCTTCATTTCCAACCTGACTTTCACCCACAGATGTGCCAAAAATAGAACACTTCATGAAGAGTAGGGCCTGGACCAAAATCTGTTGGGTTCAGACCACCACTCACTCTGAAATTCAGAGCTAGTGGACATTTTACTCTAGTTCTCTCAAAGAACTTGAGAAATCAATGTCTACTGTTGACAGCAAAAGTAGCTCTTAAACCAATTGCTCACTCTCAGAATAATCACTCGGGAAATCATGTTGCTAATAAAAAAAAAGAAATGAATTTTCATTGCTATAGGACTGACCATTGAGAGCATCTCCTCTTTTAGAGAACTTGGCTGAATGGATGTTTCCAGTGGCATCTGTTTGAATAAGAGCTGAGTAGAGGCTAACTCATGCAGAAGCATTTCCTGCACCTCTATTCACGTGTGTAGGTAGTCCAGTACATTCTTAAAATGCAGCACTTAGATCTGGATTAAAGGCAAAACAGGTAGCATTCCTGAGGCACGATAAACAAGGCTGCTACCTAAAGTATCACGGTTATGGCTGAGAATTATCATGAAGAGTGATGGGGTATTGAAAAATAAACTATTTGGACGTCAGGCTCAGTAATTTATTTAAATGTTATTGCTGCTCCTTAACTCTCTCACATTTTTAATATCAAATAACTTTGAGCAGCCCATATGCAAATTTCATAAAACAAAATAACTCATTTTTGCAAAGCAATCTTATGTTTTCATTTATTAACTGATAGCAGTAGCTCCAGGTAATGAAGCTTTGGTGAGAGCTTCTGCCCTCACCTGGTGTATTGGTCACCGGGTGTTTGTGGGTTGAAAGAAGTCTTGACTATCCAGTTTTCCCAGCACCACTTATTGAACAGAACTTCTTTTCCCCAGTGTATATTGTTGTCTGCTTTGTCAAAGATCAGTTGGCTGTGTGTGGATGGTTTTATTTCTGGGTTCTCTGTTCTGCTACATCGGTCTATGTTTCTATTTTTGTGCCAATACCGTGCTCTTTTTGGTTATTATAGTCTTGTAGTATAGTTTGAAGTCTGGTAATGTGATGCCTCCAGATTTGCTCTTTTTCCTTAAGATTGCTTTGACTATTCGGGCTCTTTTCCAGTTCCAAACAAAGCATAGAATTATTTTTTCTGGATCTGAGAAATATGACTTTGGTATTTTGTTGGGGATTGCATTGAATCTGCAGATCACTTTGTGTAGTATGGGCATTTTAACAATGTTGATTCTACTGATCCATGAGCATGTTATGTTTTTCCATTTTTCTGTGTCATCTGTGATTTCTTTCCTCAGTGCTTCATAGTCCTGTTTGTAGAGATCTTTCACTTCCTTGGTTAAATGTATTCCTAGGTATTTTATTTTCTTTGTAGCTATTGGGTAGCCACATGCAGAAGAATGAAACAAGACCCATATCTCTCACCATTCACAAAAATTAATTCAAGATGGATATAAGGCATAAAACCATAAGAATTCTAGAAGAAAATATAGGAAAAACTCTTCTATTAATAGATATTGGCCTAGGCAAAGAATTTATGAAAAAGACCACAATGGCAATCACAGCAACAACAAAAATAAATAAATGGGACTTGATTAAATTCAAAAGCTTCTGCACAGCTAAGGAAGTAATCAACAGAGCAAATAGACAACCTACAGAATGGGAGAAAATATTTCCAAGCTATATATCTGATAAAGGTCTAATAACCAGAATCTACGAAGAACTCAAGCAAGTCAGCAAGAAAAACAACAAACAGCCTAATTAAAAAGGGGGCAAAAGGCATGAACAGAAGCTTTTCAAAAGAAGATAGACAAATGACCAATGAACATATGAAAAAATACTCAATGTTACTAATCATCAGGGAAATGCAAATTAAAACCACAACGAAATATCACCTTACTCCTGTTAAAATGACTTTTATTAAAAAGTCCCAAAACAATAGATGCTGGTGTGGATACAGAGAGAAAAGAACACTTATACACTGCAGGTGGGACTGCAAATTAGTACAACCTCTATGGAAAACAGCATGGAGAATCCTCAAATAACTCAAAGTAGACCTACCATTCGATCCAGCAATCCCACTACTGGGTATTTACCCAAAGGAAAAGAAGTCATTGTATCAAAAAGACACCTGAACTCAAATGTTTATAGCAGCACAATTCACAATTGCAAAGATGTGAAATCATCCCAAGTGCCCATCAATTCATGAGTGGATTAATAAAATGTGGTATATGTATACCACGGAATACTACTCAACCATAAAAAAGAATGAATTAATGTCTTTTGCCACAATTTGGATGGAACTGGAGACCATTATCCTAAGTGAAATATCTAAAGAATGGAGAAACAAACACCATATGTACTCACTATTAAATTGGAACTAACTGATGAGCACACACGTGCACAGAGGGAAGTAAAACTCAGTGGAAATCAAGCATGGGGAAGGGGGGAGGAGACGATGGTTGAAAACCTATGTAACCGGTATAATAAACACACTCTGGGTGATGGGCTCACTTATAGCCCAGACCCAAGCATTACAAAAGTGACCCATGTTACCAAAAACATTTGTACCCCCATAGTATTTGAAATTAAAGAAAAAATACTGAAAGAAGAAAGAAAACGGTCTTGAGCCACTCTTACGTGTAACAATATAGTATAACAATATTCAAGGGCTTGTTACTATCTGCATAGAGGAGGAAAAACCCAAAGCAAAGGGAAAGGAGGAGAGGATTTATCTTTTGATCTTTGAGGTTCTGTTACTGTCATCTGTGCACCGTGGGGTTTGGAAATGCAGATGGGCAAGAGTCACCTATATTTTCCTAAACAAGATGAAAATTTAATTTTACTTATTTACTAATCAAGAAAGAACGGCTGAATCGTCTCTAACTCCAAAAAACGAGTATTTTCCTTTTTGGAGGAATTCCTTTTACATTACCAAGGAGCTCTTTGTTACCCTCTGATTTCAGATATGAAATATCCCTTAATGATGTCCCACTTAACACATATTGTGAGCAATCTGCTTGTTTAACTCTTGTGACTTCATTTTCTAAAATGCGTATCTGTTTTAAAGAAACTGGGAGAGAAAACTGCACTCCTCACATGTCCAGAATCCTATGTCGTAGCTTCCTTTGGTCCTTGGGGCCGATGTGCTAATTCACCGGCTCCCTCGGCCCCCAGGTGGCCACGCTGAGGCTGGGGAAGTCAGAGGACCCGGGACGTTTTAGTGCAGGCTCCTGTGTGCCTCATAAGTACTCTAATTTTCTATGTGTTTCATGATATATTAAAGGATGAGCACCCCTGGCCTAGGTGACTGTGGCTGCACATTTTCTAGATACCACCCACGTTTCAGGATAGTTGTTCCGTTTGTCCCAGGAACAAAATGGCTGGTCACAGGTAGGATGATGGGGCTGAGATGATGAGTATATTTATCCAGCGTCTTCCACACCCCCAGCCCTGCGCTGGAACATTTACATACAGGGTTTCAGGAAATCCCTATCGACCGTATGACACATATATGATCCTATTTATGTTAACCTAGAAAATAAAGTTTCCAGGAGTTTAATTGTCTTGTTGCTCAAATTCACCAAATTAGTAGAGGGAAGAAAATTGGTTTAAACCCAATTCTGCCGGACTCTGCTGGCCAGTCCAAACCACAGCAGAGCAGTGGTGAGATCAAGTCTCTGGAAAGGCCCTTCACTCCCTTCTCCACCAAACTGCAAGCTCCGTGAGACAGGGCAGGGCTTGGTCTTTTTGGATCCCCCGGAACCCCTAGGCCGTCTGGTAATGAGTGGCGAAATTGGAAAGAGAATCTAAACTTCAGCATTTCATTAAAAAAAAAAAACAACCAATAAATATAGACTGGAATTTGTAAGCCAGAAAAAAAAAACAGAGATGCTTTTCACAGCAGAAAAATATTCTAAAATTAATTATCAGCACATTTACGAATTGATCCAATTAATGCGAAGCATGGTTCATTTGAAAATCATGGGGAATGCATTTCAGAAAACGAGTTGCATCCATGTTTCCATCTTGTGTCGTTTGAAGAATATATGAGGTATGTAAACTGTGAATAAAGATGCAATGGGGAGAGCTGTCGGAATAAAGTTAAGGTGGTCTATGCAGCGTACGTAACAGTCTCCGTTCCGTGTAAGGTGGAACTCCATACACTGCCTGTGGCTAAAAAGTTGAAGCCCAGTAATAGATAGGTCTGGAATCTAAAACAATGAACAGAATGCGAGGGAAAAATGTACATGTATTCAATAAAAATACATAAAGCATGGACCATTACTTAAACTCTGCATGAGCTGACTTTAAAATATATGAGGAAAAAGTAAAACCTTGAAGAGACTATGTCAAAGATATAGAACTCTTGTTTTCTTGGGAGAAAACTAAACATAATCATAGTGTTTATTAAGCTGCTAGACTTCATAGCTAGAGTCTAGAAGACAAGGCAAAAGTCAAGTTAGAAATGTCTCTTCTCAGTCCTACTCGTTGGAAGTCATGTCTCAGGGGAAATACTCCATTCCTCTTTGTTCCACTGTCAGAGTAGAACAGTAATACCAGACAGACCACTGGTTACCTAAAAGGCTTTTCTGAGGTTGAAATCCGCCTTTTTTTTCCCCCCATATGCCAGCATGTACAAATACTCTAAACACACAGACACACACAGACATTCACAAAAAGCAACTTCTCACACTACCTGATCATTTTAGGGTAGCCATTCGGGAAGCTCCAATTTGATAAAAAATCAGGCAAGAATAAATATAATCACGTAACATTCTCCTGAAGGCCAGAGTAGCAGCACTGGGGGATTTTATGCTAATAGCACCCATAATCCCATGCTAATTTATGTTATCAAATTAAAGCAAATGCTGCTCTTTGACCCCAGGGACCTTCTATTCTTTCTCTGGGTCCCCACAGTAAGCTAGAATCCATTTAGTAGAAGAGTTTGCCAAGAATATAAATTAATAAAACAGGATTAAGGGGAGACACGGTTATAACCGATTCCTTAATCCCAGTGAATAATTAATGATTGTGATTCATGATTTGGCTAAATTCATCTTGTATTTGAATAATAAATAGCTTCCAAATAAACTTCCAATGGAAACCAACTAAGGCAAACTTCTGGCTAGTGAAGCTTTGCTTATAGGAATCAGTGTTACTGAGACAGTATCTGAAGAGGCCTTCTAGATCTATGTTTTTGTGTTCATATTTCAGGGTGGAAGATTAATTCCACTACCCACAAAAAAAACCTCTCATATTTAATTATCAGAAACATATTTTGAAATTTTGCAACCATCATAAGAAAGTCTGCCCAGTATTAGATGCAGGCTCTAGTCCTATAAAAATAATTAGTAATAATCATATAATAGTGTCCAGGAAACTAAGGTTCAGGGTTGGTTCCTCATATAGCTATTCTAAATAAAAGATTCACTCAGTGGCTGTGGTGTTCAAGCATTGTTCTAGGAACTAGAGAAACAATGTGTACAAACAACACAAAGTTCGTCCCTTCATGGAGTTTACATTTCAGTGTTACGAAAATGGATCTGTTTATTTGTCTTGAGATTCTTCTCCAACAAAATGTAATCTGTATGACGTGCTCAAAATGGTGCAAATAAACTCAAGTAGATTGTTTCCATGACAGTTGTATTGTTTCTGTCCATTACTGAATAAAGCAACTGGTTGAGTCTTGGTTACCAAGCAGTGTAATTTCTTCCATCAGTTCCCCCTGGCTCCCAGAATATTGCCTTTGCTCTTCTTTCTGGGTATTTATCAGCTGCAAGTGACATCAAAGGGACAGAAAGAACATCACATGAGATTGACGACTGACCAGCGCATCCTCATCACTCCAAGGCACAGCACCTGTTCCTGGTGCCCTCAAAGTTTCTCTCTACAAAGCTTCTATACTCTAGTTCTACAAAGAGAAGACTGCATTTGAATGTTCTGTGAGGCTGGTTTTCAAAAACCATTTGCAATACCCTCTTATCTATCATAAATAATATAACCTAGCTAACTAAAAATCTGATTTTTAAAAATTAGTATGATTTCCTAATTGCAATAGAAAGGAGAAATCAAAGAAAATTAATGTGTAATAAATAACACATTATGTATTTTAATCTATAAATGCTTGAGGATGCTAAAATAGAAGTCATAAGTCACTGGAGGCTCACATCTATATGTAGATTTACTGTGAATATGACAGCTACAGATGTAAAATGTAACATGTGTGGTATATGGAATACTTATTACCACAAGCAGTTTTTCCTGCAATGATGTAATTTTACAGAATGGTTACCAGATTATGTAAACTTTCTAACAAAATGAAACAAACTCTTTCTTTACTTGACATGCAAGTTACAATCCTAGAAAACTGAGTGTTTACCAAAATCATACCAAAACATAATATTTTACATGTAACATGAATGTGGGTTTAAAACTCAGACCACTTTTAGCAGATTTCTCACCCACCTAAATGCCATGTAGGACACAGGATTGTCTTTCTTAATTGTGTCACGGATTTCAGATCCCTGCTCACTAAATGTCAATCATTCTCCACCATCATTGTGACAACCAAAAAAGCTCTCGCACATTTCTAAAATATCTTCTGGGAAGCAGCATCACTCTCTGTTCATGGCCACTGCTGGAGATATTAGTAACCAATCTACTCGGAAATTTGTAAAGAAGGAAACTTTGCTTTGAAAAACCTGATCAAAGATTTAAAGTTTTCAATTGGAGAATCAAATATGCTATTATTTCCAGGTTTCACCCAAATGTTAATATTATGGCCAGGGTGTGATGAACAGGGAAACTGGGTCTTTGATCAGTTCAGTTTAGCTGCCATTTTATTCTATTTTTACAATGTAATATGTCTGAATTAAAGAATGGGAACGTTGCCCTTTTGCAAACTTTCAGGGAAGAAACCATTCATTTATTGATTTTCCAAATACGTATGAAGACTGCTTTGTTTGTGATGCTGTAGAAGTAAAGCAGTAAAACATGTGCTTTCTAGTCTCACGGAGCTTCAACTCAGTTGGGGAGATAAAGTATACATAAAATGTTTTCCTTTTTTAAAACAAAAATCCTCTTGTTACTACAAAATTCCATAAATTTTAATATGAATCCAAATCTAACAGCAGTTGCTCATAAAAACTTCCCAAATAGTCAGGTAGGTGAATAAGAATTTTGTTCCTAAGTTTCCACCCTTTATCTTCCCCTCACTCCATGTACACATCCTATAGAAGAGCTCAAAAGTTGCTTCTAGATTTGTGGATCCCCAGAGAAATATTTATTGAGGGGCCCTTATCTATATAAATAATTTGCTTTAAAAATGCGTTACAAAATTTATGTGCCCATGGGAGGTATAGTAATTTATTAATGAAGTTTTGGTATAATAAATAGAAAAGAGGTAGCTAAATATTTGCTTATTATCCAATCAAATTCATGAGAAGATTATTAGTCTAAACCAGGCACCATATCTTCCAATTTATGTCTAAGGATCATCTCTTTGTGTTCTTTATTGTCAAATATGCCATTCCCGAACAATTTCATCTCTCTCACCATAAGAAAAAAGTGAGAAATATGAATCTTTGAAGTTTTTTAAATTGAAACAATATAGGTCTTCTTGCCTGTAGATTTCCAAATACCATTTGTTTAATGCTGGTTACCTCATTATTCCTGATGCTCCATCATCCACTGTGCCACCATGAATCCTGACTTTCAATGACTCCCTTTCAATGACAGTGACCATAAATGCAAACCTTATTCAGGATATGGAAGAAAATGTGTACAATATTTTTTAAATTTGTCATTTAGAATTTTATAGCATAAAAAGCATATCTCACAACTGTGTTTTCTCTTGAACACTTTAGGCAGATACCGCTGCATTCTTGGAAGGTGATCTCCTTCAATACTGAAAGTATCTCTGCTTGGCCCTCCTCACCATCGGTGGGAAGGACAGATAAGTGGAACAAAAAAAGTGGCATATTTGTTCATGGCATGTCCATCTCTTGTCCAGTATGGTAGACTGAATAATGGCCCCCAAATACAGCGAGGTCCTAATCCCTGGAACCTGGGAATGGTACCTTATGTGACAAAACAGACTTTGCAGATACGATGAAGCTATGCATTTTAAGATGAGGGTATTATCTTGGCTTATCTAAGTAGGTCCTAAATGTAATCACGAGTGTTTTTATGAGGCAACGGAGGATTTGACAGGAGAGAGGAGAAGGCAACGCAGTCATGGAGGCAAAGATTGGGTGATGAGACCACAAAGGAATTCTGTCACCCACCAGTAGCTGGAGAAGTCAAAGAACAAGTTTGTCCCTAGAGCTTCTATAGGATGCACGAACCTGCCGACACCCTGATTCCAGCACAATGTGACTGTGAGCTTCCGGCCCCCAGAACTGTGAGAGATTAAATTTCTGTCATTTCCTGCCACCGAGTTTGTGGTAATTTGTTACGGCGGTTTTAGTCAATATGCCCAGTGGGGTTAAGACGGACCCAGGAGAGCAGCACGCCACTTCATTGGTTTGAGATAAGATAGTTCAGTGATGAGAAGGACCCATTGGAATTATGGATCAACTGCCTTGAAATCTCTCGAAAAATACAGTCACAACCTCCCATGGAGTATTGCCTGACACGTGGTAAAATTACCGCAGGGGTAGTGCCAGTCAGTGACAGGGGTACAGAGAGGGAACAGTGTTGGCCACCACCCCCCTCTGCCTCTGGTTCTGGAGATCGCAGGCAGCATTACTGCCGGGACACAAAGGGGCAAAAGCCCCCACATCCAGGTAAAGCCCAATATCTGAGCTGAACACCTGGTAGCTCAAATCCCTGAACTCAACTTGTTCCCATGGGAGTGGATGTCACCACTGTCAGCGTGTCAACACCGTTCTTGCAAGCCAATCTTACACAACACTGTAAAAGAAAGAGCTCAGGCCGGTGCGGTGGCTCACGCCTGTAATCCTAGCACTCTGGGAGACCGAGGCAGGTGGATTGCTCAAGGTCAGGAGTTTGAGACCAGCCTGAGCAAGAGCGAGACCCCGTCTCTACTAAAAATAGAAAGAAATTATCTGGCCAACTAAAATATATATAGAAAAAATTAGCCGGGCATGGTGGCGCATGCCTGTAGTCCCAGCTACTCGGGAGGCTGAGGCAGGAGGATCGCTTAAGCCCAGGAGTTTGAGGTTGCTGTGAGCTAGGCTGATGCCACAGCACTCACTCTAGCCTGGGCAACAAAGTGAGACTCTGTCTCAAAAGAAAAAAAAAAAAGAAAGAAAGAGCTCATCTACCACAGAGTGTCACTGACTTGCTAGATCCTTCTCCCAGCAGCAGTTCCCAGACATGGGATCCCACTACAACCCCCTAGACATGAGTCCTGCAGCCTCTTTAGGGCATCCAGTCAATCCAACATGTGGAATAAAGGGTTGATGGCTGCCCCCAAACTGGGGAGAGAGGAGACCAGCACTCGCTGGGTTTCCAGTGTGGGTTTGGGGCACCCTCTGTGGACAGAACCAATAACCCTAACTGATCCCAGGCACTGGGAGAGGACTGAGGAATTTTTGAGGACGGCACTCCAGATCTCCAGAGATGGGGCCCCTGAGGCACAGGGTTCAGTTCAGGGGGCTCTGTTTGTTTGGGTCTAAGGGCAGTACTGGGAGAATGCACTAATATCCTAAAAAAGTAAAGTGTGTTGCTATGAGAAAATGCATATTTTAAATTTCTAGTGAAATTTCCCATTCTATTAGTTTAGAGAAAATCGAAAATGAATGTGGCCACAGTGTGATTCCTTTAGAGCAGCCTAATTCAATGTGGAACTTCAGTCTGTGAATCAGTGTTAGCTACTCAGGGTTTCATAAAATCTGAATAGTTAGAATTGAGAGCTTCTTAGAGGTTTTTATATATTGCAACAACAAATTAACTTCTAATCCTAATTATTTAACCAAGTATTTGTTCAGAGTGTATTGCATTTATACCACTATGCTTAACTCTTTGACTAGAACAAGAAAAATATTAAAACAAATCTTACTTTCAAGGAATTTATAATCTCTGCAGAAAGAGCAAGAGGGAAAAGACTAATGAAATAATTAGAAGGCCAATATCCAACGTTGACTACAAGAAGATATTTCATGATTTAAAAAAATACAATTAATGTTTGTATGTGTATGTATTAAAAGAGTTTAATTTATCAAGTCAATTAGTCAAAAGATAAAATTGCAAAAGAATATTTTCAATATTTTTAGTCTATTAGTTAACATTGGCTTTAAATTAGCTGGAACCTTGAGCTAGCCTTGGAAGTGAAATACAGCATGTATTTAATCAACAGTTCCATAAATTATAAAAAAAAAAACCACGCAGCACTTAAATCCATTTAACAATCATGCCAGAAGAAGCTGATGAGTTCTGTTAGCATGTGAAAACTTGCTATAGCCAACGCTCCCTCTGTTCTAGAAAAGTACTGTCTATCTTAAAACTGCCAAACACAGGAAGTAACCACTCAGTAAACTTTTTATTTTATACACTCAAAAAGAAATGGGCTCTGCGTATCTTCCTGTACCGGGGAGATAAGACCCCGATCGCTTTGCTGATTCTCCCAGCTGGAAGGAAGCCAGGGTAATAATGGCTATCGGAGGATCTTCAAAGATTTAATCTTGGAGATGAGTTCTTTGCAGGGCTCAATTCCTTTTGCTTTGCCAACCTGTCTATTTTCCGAAATGGCTGTTAGTGTAAAGGTATCTGACAGAGGTATATACCCACTGAAAGCCAAACTATGGAACTACGTTTCTGTAGGGCCCAGCTGTGCTCACTGGAGGAGGCTGCAGAGCTGCTTGGGGCCAAGAGCTGTGCTGCCCGGGGTCCCTGGGCCCGAGCCCAGACCCGGTGCTGACTCAGCCCAGCATCTGCACAGCACAGATGCACACACGGTGGAGGACGTGGGGAAGGGCCAGGCAGACAGAGGGGACACGGAAGGCAGATCTGGAAGCAGAGCCCCAGAGGAAGGTACAATTCATCCAACATTCATTCATGTACTCGTCACTCATACATCAAAATTGTTTGAGTGCGTATTACATGCTAGGCATGGCTGGGTTACAAAAAAATAATACAAAGTATCTCCCTTCATGCAACAACATTCTAATGATAAAAACATACAATAAGCAAAGAAAAAAAAACACATAACGCGAAGCGGTGATAAGTGCTATGAAGAGAAATGTTGCAAAGTTAGTTACAGTAAGACTGAGATGCTGTAATGAAGAAATCCAATACAAACTCAGTGGCTTAAAGAATTCGAGAAAAGTTTGTTTCTCACTTACTAGTGTGAGGTGAGTGTCTTAAGTTAGTGGACAGCTGTCCTGCACGTGGCCATTCACGGGCCTCGTTTCCTTCTGTCGTCTCACTGCGTCATTCCACAGGGCCATGTTGTTACCTTCACGATTGTGACCGGGTGGCCACAGAAGCCTCGACAAGAAGAGGACGAAGAACACAGAGAAGGTAGGGTCGGGGCCTGCGGAGCTGGCTGGACACACACACACCACTTCTGTTTAGAGTCCACCGGGGGACTTAATGACAGGCACTGCCCGCAAGGGGAGCAGCATCGCACAGTGCAGTCGGGCAGCTCTAATTCTGCAGGGAGGGGACAGACAGCTTTGTGAAAACAGCGGACTCTGTCACACAGAGTAAAACACACAGCGACGGGGCCTGATATTGTAGGTAAGATCGTCCAGGAAGTCAGCTTTGAGGAGATGACTTTTAAAATGAGATCCGAATGGACTGAAGGATTGAGCCATGTGACTATCTGTGGGAAGAGTGTTCTGGACAGAAGGAGCCCGAGTGCGTGTGCCCTGACTCGGGAGAGAGCTTGGCTTTCTCGGGGAAGGAGGTTGATGTAGTTTTCACACAGTGAACGAGCGGGAGAGTGAGAAGCTGGGGGCCACATCGGGAAGGGTCTCGCAGACCTTGCCCAGGCTTTGGAATTAGTTCTCTGTGGGGCAGAACAGAAGGGGAGACAGGACCCTGGGCAAACGTGGGGCATAAGCAGAGGAGTAGAAAGCCCTATAACAATGTGAAACACCTTTCTCCACCTAACACGCATTGACCCTGCGGGCCTCCAACCGGGAGGAGAAACCTATTTTATGACCCTACCGTCTAACTGTGGGCATCATGTGCTATCCAAGAAAAGGGGTTTTACTTCTTCAGGTTTATGTTGTCATTATCAAGAACAAGTATTGAAATGTTCTTTTAACTGCCACTATCGCTCAAGAAAGAGATTACTGAAAGTACTTTAGCCTACAGTATTTACAGCAATTCCTCGTACCACTTAAAATTTTATTTATTCTAATGAAAAAGCACTTAAATTCATTTGTATAGGCTGCTCTTTCTAAAAGATGGAGAATAACGAGTATGTGCTATAAATATATGAAGATGACCTATTTCATTATTCTTCTAATCGTTGTCCCTGATAGCAGGAATTTAAAATGCAGACTGAAGTTTAGCTTAATGCACTACAAAAGTCACAGTTTATATAGTTCTTCCCTGCTAATAAATGCCTTTCCTCATTATGATCTAAGCAGTTTACAAGTAGTGAACAATTAAAATTTTAATGTCTCCCTTCAAGACTGGACATAACAGTAAGATAGAAGGCTTTTCTCCCTTCTTACTTTAATAAGACATAAAAATCAGACCTTCAAGAAATAAATTCTCCTGTTCAATCATCCTTTGATCATGCTCATCTTGGCAAAACCCCAATTCTAGATGAACTTAATTATTTACCTGATTTGAGTATATAACCAGGATGCTAAGAACTTCTGGAAAAAAAAATTAAACAACTTGTAGATTGGAGACACTTCCGGATCGTCAGCCACTATCCAGCAATTCTATATAGTTCCCTGATCAATTTTCTTGATTGTTTCCAGTCTTCTCCCTGCTCTTCAGCCTCAGCAAAGACCTCCCCTCCTCAGCAGCATGCAGGAACCCCTACACCCACTAATACAAAATTTACTAATCTATACACATCCTCCCACTCTTTTTTCACTTTCCTCCTTCTCAGAGCGGAATAAGTGTCTCTTTTTGTCAAAGACAAATCTGTGACCTGTGCCCTGGGTCCCATCCTCTCCAGCATCCCTAGGAATTTTATTCATTGGTCCGTGTCTCCATTTTCAATAGCTTCAACCTCTCCCTCTCTATCGGCTCCTCCCTGGTGGCCCTTAAGAGTTTCTCTCAGTTTAGTATCCCACCTCGCTTGCATTTCTACAGGGTTCATTGCTGTCCCCGTTTCCTTAACTTCCTTTCATTTCTTAGACCGCTAGTCTGGCTTCCACCTCCACTGTTCCACTGTAACTGCCGTACTCCAGGTCACCAGGGCATACTTGTCGCTAAACCTAACAGGCACTTATTATAGATATCTCTTAGGTTGTCTAGAGCCTTGCTACTCACGGGGTGATTCTCAGAATGGCAGCACCATCACCTGGATCTTGGAAATACAGAATCTCAAGTCCCACCCAGACCTGCTAAATAGGAATCTCAGGAGGCAGAATCTCAAGAGAATTGGGTTTGAACGTGTTCTCTAGGTGATTCTTTTGGAAACTACTGATGTAGATAAAATGTAATAGTTCCTCCGAATCCCACACACATAAACCAACACTGTTCCTTAAATACCAGGTCCCTGTCACAGGGCTGGACACGCCTATAGTCCATGTATTGTTTTTGTCCTTGGGAAGAATGCAGCTGATGGGTTGGGGATGTTGGTGTCCTCGTCTGGACCGTACCTTGGCCCCGTGGCTTTTCCTGTCAGGGAAGGGCCCATGTGGATGGTGATTCAAAAGTGTTCGGTTGGGTCCCAGGATGTCTATCAAATAGGAAGTAGGTGCTAACCACAGGAATGCCACGGCAACCCGGGATTCATTCTTGCATTATGTTCTCCCCTTTTGTTTCCCTAGTTTTGAAATGGAAATGGGCTTACTTCTCACCAAAGTTCTCTAGGTCTAGACATCAGCAGTGGGTACCTATCTTCGTAAGAAGCCTTAGGCTTGTATGGCTTCTGCATGAGTCAGGGTTCTAAGCTACGAGCAGCGAAGCAAACTCTGTTTCACTAAGTAGAAAAATAAGTGATTGGCATGATATGAGGAGAGCTCGAGAGATAGCTGGGAGGGCTGATGAACCAGGCTTGAGCTTGTGTGTCAGGAGTGATGCCCACAGCCGTGTTGCAGACGTGGTCTGCGGAGGGGAACGCTGGTTCTGTAGCTCCTGAACACTGGGTGTCACAGTTGGCCAGTGTAACTGGTGACTATTGTGTCACAGGCTTGACTTTGTGATCCATGATGGCCCGAAGCTTGATGCCTTTACCAGATGCCGTTTCCAGATGATCTTACTCTTTCCGGGGCGTACCTCAGTCAGAATCTCCAGCAGACGTTCCACATCCCTCTTAACATTTTACTTAGAACATTTCAAATCTAGAGAAAAGTTGAAAAACAGTACTGTATATTAATATTTTCCAAAAAGTGCTTTTGGTAGGTGGTACTCAGACCATATACTTGCATTTTGGTTGCATAGAGGGCCAGAAAATATAGTGGCTGGCTCCTATCTTGAAAAAGCAGAGATTTAAAAGAAGTATCAAAGAGTCTACCCAGAGAGAAAAGTATGTCAAATGTGTGCTATAATTCCAAGGGTATACTCAGAAAAGAGGTATGTGTTGGGTCAACATGTGTTTTGGTGTGAGGAGTGGGGCCTAATAATTTTGGCCCAACAATTTTATCATGCTTACAGTGGTACAGGTTAGCAATACTTAGGAAAACAACAATTTTTATGGTCAGGTCAGATGATCTAAATATAAACATACTCAATATGGCTTTTGTTTGTTTCTTAACACAAGATAATCACTCCTTTTAGGAATTTTTTCATGCAATAATTTTAGGATTCTTTTTTTTTTTTTGACCTTTCAGCAGCATTTGATAATGTCCTGTGTTGCTTAATGCTTGCCTCTCCTGTAGGATGTAAATGCCATGAAGGTACAAAGCCATAATGAGACATGTTTTGGAAGTAGAGTCCATGTTTCATCTCTAGTGCTTGACACTTAGTGGAGTCTAAGGAATAAATATTGATGACTGTATCTGTGAATGAGGAGTGGTCTAATGGTCATATATAAAAAGATAAGTTCAATTCCCAACTTCCTAGCTTGCATTTTCCCAGTCAGAAATTTTATTTTTCTCTGTTGTTTTGTTAGACCTATAATTTATAAATTTATCATTTCTACATCAGTAAAATCATATAGAAACCCCATAAACTTATTGACATCAGTATTCGAGGGAAGGAGGATTTGAAGATGAAAGGTATTTTCTGAAGTGTGGATAAATGCTGTCGAGGATGTTTTGTTTGGTTTGGCTTGTATTCCTGTTGATTACAATGGAATGGAGGGTGGTTTTCTCAGATTAAAAAAATAAGACCCACATGGATCAGGTGACTCATCTAAACCAATCATGGAAGTACTAGGACTAGAAATCAAATTTTTTAGGTCTCAATCTATAATTATTTTTCTACTCCCTAATGCTCCCTTCAAATTCATACTGTTTGAGGGAATAAAGATTTTTCAATATTTCATCTAAATAGGAAATCAAATATGTAACTTAACCAGAGGATAATATCATCATGGCAGGGAAATAACTCTAAACTAGCACAAAAAGTTTCATAGCATCTCAGAGCTCACATTGCACAATTTCTCCCTAGCAAGAATTCTAGCTGCAGCACCCGTTGCTCAAGACAGCCTCCTCTTACCACTTCTTAATTACGCTCCCTTTCACATTTATTTCTTGCAACTTCAGCCACCTCACTTGTTAAGCAAGGGCAAAAATGTTTGCCCTGCTTACTTAATAAAGTAACCGTAAGAATACAATACGCCCGTGCATGTGAATGTTCTCTGGGAAAGCCAATACAGATACAATACACCATATCTTGGGAGAGATTTTTTGAGGGCCTCATCATATAAAAAGGTAACTTCTATAGGAATGCCTTTCTGGGTAAGTCTAAAAATTCACCGTTAATTTCAGTTATAGAAAAACATTGCTCCGAATATATATGCATCTGTGCTCCCAAGGGCAGGGCTTCTGTTCACTCTCTGTCACTTAGATTGTCTGATTTGTCTCTCTGACCATAGTGCAAGTGTCCAATAGTACAGATGTGTATACTCTCTGTTCCCGACGCTGACCTGCGTGGGAATTTCAAAGAAATAGAGGACATATTCTAGGCCTGAAACCATTTGCAGGTGATCTGGTAAACTGGGATTGCAGCGCTCCCAGAAAATTTCTGCAGCAGGACTATAAAGCCTGTTTATGTGGATGGGAAGAGAGGAGTTGCGAGAGGATCCCTCACTAGCTCTCTGCTATTAAGAGTAAGCGAGAGGGCACGGATCAGAGCCCGTGTCTGCCTGACTCCAGCTTCTGCTCTTTTCTCAGAACAAGGTAGTTCAAAAAAGGAAAGAAAATTAATGCTGAGCAAGACCCAGGCTAAGGGCCAACTGGGAGAAGAAATAGAGTTCTAAGATTTTGAAAGAGTACTTAAATTCTGTAGTTAAAAAGGGAAAAGAAAGGAGAAGTAATTTCAGAAAGTTGAGAAAAAGAGAAAACAGTTTATAGATCTCTTATCTTGAGGATTTGGAGAGTTGTTAGTAAATTTTATCGTTTTAATTTGAGAATGAATCGGCATTGCCTTGGGCGGCACAGCTGACACTACCAGGAAGGGAACAACGCAAGGTCCGATTCAGCAGAGAACGTGGGAGAAAGGCAGTGTAATTCCTTCTCTTTCCCTTACTCCCCTTCCACACGCTGTATCCCCATCCCTTCAATCTTGTCGAAGGATCTAGTGTTTAAGGCGTAGAAAATTAGGGGGCGGGATGATCGATTTTAATGTGTCGGCTCGACTGGGCTAACGGGTGCCCAGAGAGTTGGTACAACCTGGCACTGCTGGGTGTGTGTGTGTGAGGGTGTTGCTGGAAGAGATCAGCTTTTGAATCAGTAGACTGAGGAAAGATCTCCCTCACCAACGTGAGTGGGCATCAGCTAGTCCTTTGGGGGCCTGAACAGAACAGACATGCAGAGGAAGGGTGAATTTGCTCTCTACTTGAGCTGGGACATCCATCTTCTCCTGCCTGCAGACATTGGCACTCTTGGTTCTCAGGCCCTCAAGTCTGGACTGGAGCCCACCATCAGCGTTCCTGGGGGGCCAGCTTGCAGACGGCATCTCAGGGGGCTTCTCAGCCTATATAATCATGTGAGCCAATCCCTATAGAAAACTTCTATCTACCCACCTATCTATCTATCTTATTGGTTCTGTTTCTTTGGAGAACCCTGACTAATAATACAAGGGTGGCATGACTTAGCAAGGTGACGCTGTGCATTATCAGAAGTAGTAAGAACAAAGTCGTTTTATCAGCTACAACATTCACTATTAATCCTGACCTCTTTTGTTCTGACTTTCATACATGTTCTTTAGGACCATCACAACCTGTAGAGAAAACACAAACATTAAAATGAAGTGCTCTTCTTTTTCTTCTTTATCTACATCTTATTGATTCTTTGAAGGGGTAAATAATGATTTACCATGTTACAATGTGCTTTCCGATTAGGAATTTTCAGATATTGCATGGAACATATTTATACTAAAAAAGTATGTTTACCTGAAATTCAGATTTAACAAGGTGTCCTGTATTTTATCTGCCAATCCCATTTCATATCCAGTTTTTCACTGGAGGTGCATAACAATTTTGATGTGGTTAAGAAACATCATAATTTTCAAATGAATAAACTGAGGTTCAAATTTTTCAAGTGAATTTTCCAAAATTCCCCAAGTCTGTGGATACAAAGTGGTATATATTGCCTCTGCCAGTGTAAGTCTGAAGCTACTCATCAGCTCAGGGTGGAGGGCGGACGGGAGGGGGGCGGGGGGCAGAGAGAGAGAGAAAATTAATAATGGGGACATAGAAGAAACATCTGACATTAGAGATCTTAACAGTAGAGCTGGGCTGAAAGTTCCAAAGAAACATGTGGAAAATAGATCTGATTTACAGGATATCAATAATCAAGTCATGTGATTTGTGAGCAGTGCATGACAGCAGCAATCCCACCAACGAAAGTAGTGTCACTGAATGTTATATAAGTGGCCAAAGGAAAACCCAGTTATTTGACCAGGATACTCACCATCCATGTGAGTGAAGTGAGGGAAGAAGAAAAGGAAAAGAAGTGCTAAATACAGCGATGGCACAAAGGAGAGAACACTTGAACTGGGTTTCAGAGAGAGAAGGAAAGTGTCACCCATTCAGGGGAAAAGAACAGTAAGTGAAGAGATTTGATTTTCTCTCTCTCTCTTTTTTTTTTTTTTACCAAAACCCACAGATAGATTTAAAGATTAAATGTACAATAAAGAAAAAAAATAGAAGGAAATACAAATGTATTTTCTTTGGTTCTTTAGAGAAACAGAACCAATAGGTTATTTATTATTTACCTATTTACTTTTAAAAAATGGCTCATGAAATTATGGAGCCTGAGATATCCCAAAATCTGCAGTCAACACGCTGGGAACCCAGGAGAGTTGGTGTTATAATTCCAGCCTGAGGGTGAGTCTGAGGATCAAAAGAACCACTGGTGCAAGTTCCAGTATAAGTCTCAAGGCAAGAGAAGATCCATATCCCAGCTTGAAGATGGGCAGAGAGAGTAACTTCTTTCTTCCTCCACCTTTGTTGTATTCAGGCTTTCAACAGATCTGAAAAGGCTCACCCACACTGGGGAGGGCAGTCTTCTTTACTCTGTCTGCCAATTCAAATGTTAATCTCATTCAGACAGATATTCATAGATACACCCAGACTAATATTTATTTTTTGTAAAGATGTATCACAATTTATTGACCTAATCCCATGTCTTGAACACTAAAGTTGTTTACAGTGAAGCTCTTGACCATGTCAATATTGCTTTGAACATCCTTTAACTACATTCTGTTACAATCCTGAATTGGAATATCTTTTATTTTTATTTTTTTGTTTCAGCATATTACAGGGGTATGAATGTTTAGGTTACATATATTGCCTTTGCCCCACCCGAGTCAAGCATGTCCATCCCCCAGATGGTGCACACTGCACCCATTAGGTGTGCATATACCCATTCCCTCCTCGCCCACCTGCCCAACACCTGATGAATGTTACTGCTATATGTGCACTTAAGTGTTGGTCAGTTAATACCAATTTGATGGTGAGTACATGTGGTGCCTGTTTTTCCATTCTTGGGATACTTCACTTAGTAGAATGGGCTCCAGCTCTATCCAGGATAATACAAGAGGTGGTAGGTCACCACTGGTTTTTGTGGCTGAGTAGAACTCCATGGTATACATGTACCACATTTTATTAATCCACTCATGTATTGATGGGCACTTGGGTTGTTTCCACGTCTTCACAATTGTGAATTGTGCTGCTATAAACATTCTAGAGCAGATGTCTTTTTTACAGAATGTCTTTTGTTCTTTGGGGTAGATACCCAAGAATGGGATTGCTGGAGCAAATGGTAGATCTACTTGTAGCTCTTGAGGTATCTCCATATTACTTGCCACAGAGGTTGCACTAGTTTGCAGTCCCACCAGCAGTGTATGAGTGTTCCTATTTCTCTGCATCCACGCCAACATTTATTGTTTTGAGACTTCTTGGTAAAGGCCATTCTCACTGGAGATAAGTGATATCTCATTGTGGTTTTGATTTGCATTTCCCTGATGATTAGAGATGTTGAGCATTTTTTCAGATGTTTGTTGGCCATTAGTCTATCTTCTTTTGAAAAGTTTCTGTTCGTGTCTTTTGCCCACTTTTTGATAGGGTTGTTTGATTTTTTCTTGCTGATTTTCCTGAGTTCTATATAGATTCTAGTTATCAGCCCTTTATCAGATGTGTAACATGCAAACATTTTCTCCCATTCTGTAGGTTGTCTGTTTGCTCTCATAATAGTTTCTTTGGCTGTGTAGAAGCTTTTTAATTCAATCAGGTCCCATTTACTTATTTTTGTTGTTGCTGTGATTGCCTTTGGGGTCTTCATAAATTTTTTGCCTGGGTCAATGTCTAAAGAGTTGTTCCAACATTTTCTTCTAGAATTCTTATAGTTTCATGCCTTAGGTTTAAGTCTGTTATCCACCATAAGTTGATTTTTGTGAGGTGCAAGGTACGGAAACTGTTTCAGTCTTCTACATACGGCTATCCAGTTTTCCTAGCACCATTTATTGAATACGGATTCTTTTCCCTAGTGTATATTTTGATGTTGTCAGCCGTTTTTTTTATTTACCACTCAATTCTTTGTCTTCACCCTTTTTGAACATCAATTACACTTGAGCTAGGTCTTTTCACCAAATCCCATAAGATTTTTATACTTTATGGTTCATTTTCTCTTTCTTTTTTCTTTTTACTTTAGTCTGGATATTTTCTTCTAATCTATGTTCTACTTCGAGTGTCTTTCCTTTAACTGTGTGTAGTTATTGTTCTAATTCATGTATGCTTGTAAATTTTTATTAGATGTCAGACATTCAGTATGAAAAATTGTACAGGTCATACCATGATTCTTCCTATCCTCTGGAAGTCAGCAAGGGTAGGGGTAGGTCACCTATTTCAATCTGGCGGTGGACTGATTTGAGGTTAGATTTTAATTTTCATAATCTTTCATCTACTTTTGTATCACCTCTATTCATGGGATAAAGTTCTTTGGTGGTCACAACAGAAAGCTAATATGTTTCCTAGAACCTTCTTAATTGGCAAATTCAGAATGGTAATTTTTGCCACTTTAGTACTATAAGAGGGCTGCAACTTCAACTCAGGTTTTCAGCTGCTTTTTGTTAGTTTCTTTGTTTATGTATTAGTCAATGTTTCCTGGGGAAAATCAGTTCAAAGTTTCAGGATCAGTTGTCTTTGTCTGCCTTCCTTCTAGAATCTTGGCATCCTTAATCCTTGATGTATTAAAGAGCCCAGACTCTGATTTTTGTGTTCTCAGCCCCATGAGACTTCCAAAAGATCTGCTAAACCATTGTTTTTGTCTTGGATCTCTGCTCTATTTCTAGTCTAGCTGTTCAATGTCTTGTTACCTATAGCTAATTGTCAAATACTCCAGGAATAAAACCAGCTCACAGAATATTGGGCTCACCTCAATGAACTTTCCTTCTCTTAAGGATTCTGGTCCCTTGAGTCCTGATGGTTTTACAATCTCTCTGATGTTTTCACACATATGCATGTGTATTTCCTCCAGTTTTCTAAGGTTGTTTTCAGTGGGAGTATTGTCTGCTACAGGCTATTTTGTCAAAATTGAAGGCAGAAATCTCACATTAAAATTACTTTACAATTAGTCCTTGTGCTAGCTGAAGTATACAACAAATGCTTTAGGGAAATAGAACAACTTAAGCCAGAATTATTACACCATGAGTCATTGATAGTGAGAAATAAAGTTATTAGGAGCATTCAGAAGGTACTAAGAGAAAAGGAACACATCTATGAAGAACTTTTACCTTACAGTTTAGCCTGAACATGGCTCATTTTCTAGGAAGAAAGTTCAGAGCCTTCTGTTGGACAAAGAGGGCCTTTATATTGTTTGACAAATCTTTCTTAAAGAAAGCAAGTATATAAAATGAAAAATCCCATTGCCAAATATTCTAAGCTCCAAGTAAAAACTGTGCTAAGAACAGAGAAGACTATACTAGTTCATTACGGTTGTATTGGATGCTCAGGCCGTTACCCTGCCTGTTAGTTGGCCTAGTGGACATTATATTAAGGGAGACTTTGTCTAAGATTAAACACTGTGAAACATCTGCCAATTGAGCACTATACTCAAGTTCTTTAAAGTGTCTCTTGGGCTAAACCAGTCTGCTTTCTTCTTGCCTTTAACACGGATCATTCAAAAGACAGAGTGAAAACGAGGATCTATAAGCCTCTCTGTCTCCTGTACATATGTGAACTATAGCTATTAGGATGACAGGGCCAATGAGCAGCTAGAGAGACATACTAAAATTTGAATTTTTGTGCACTGACAACTAGTTAGAGGTTGGTTAACAAGAGGTACTTAAAGCTGATGGAGCTTGTTTGGAGGCAGGTATGTGAGAAGGGAGTTTAGGTTATACTTTAAGGATTTTGACTTACTCCTAATGAATGCTGAGAATTTCTAGACTACCTAGATTAAAATATAAGGATAAAAATATTTATTAAACTAAAGAGAAATAAAAATATTACTGGAATGACACCAGCAAGGTGGCAAGCAAAAGTTCCCTGGGGCTTGCCCCCTCTGAAGAAAGGACCAAAATAACAAATAAGCAACTATATTTCACCTGGAGTAACTGAGGAAGTACATGGAGACACCCGGGAAAGCAGTGAAATCCCTGTAGGGCACAGAAGCCTAGGAGAGAACTATCAAGAGGGAAGTGAGGCAGTCTGCCTCTGCCGTGCTGTCTCCCTTGCTGGGACCAGACTGAGACCAGGGGGGACTTATCATGGGAAAAAGTAAGCTAAAGACCCTCATGGTCCCGTCACTACCACAGACACCAGCAGTCATTGCTACAGGAAGATCTAGCAGTCCTCAGGGGCCCCAATTCGAGTGTGGACAACTGCCAGGAGTCCACATGGCTACATTGCCCAGAGCAGGAACCCTCTTGGCAGCCCCTACTGCTGAGACCTGAGCAGCTATGGCACCATCTTGAAACCAGCCCCACAGCTGGAGTGTGTCCCACCCTGGGGCCCAATAGGCACTGACCCCTTTCATCCCTGAGGCCTCACTGCCATGCCACTGTGTTCATATGGGTGCTGATAGCACCAATACACTGGCTGCTGGGAGCCTAGGCCTGAAGGACTGAACGAGACCCCAATGTCTCAATCCACAAGGTACCCTATTCCCCAGTGAAATAAGTGGGCCTGCACAGTGGGGAAGCCTTGTGCAGTTACCTAGCTTTAGCACACCTGCTTCTAACATGACAGCCTCAGAGCAAGTCTGTGCAGTCACCCAGCCAATATTCACCTGTCCTTGTCCTGACAACCAGACTAGATGAGATGCCCCCATAAGAGAGAGCTCCACACAGCTGCCCTGCCTGTGCACTCTGCTCCCAGCATGACAGCCAGCCTGGTGGTGGCCCCAACTTCTCAGAGAGCCTGCCACATAGTATGCAGGCCAACCCCACCCACATGCACCTGGACCAAAAGTCAACCCAGTGACCCTGCCACCAGCTAAATTGTGCCACCACCATCACAAACTCCTACAGCCTAGGCATTTAAACAATCACACACATCACAGATGAGGCTTGCAGCTGAAGAATCTATGTGAAAAACACACAACTGAGTCTATCCTGAACCAAAAACAATACATCATTCCCAACAGATGCCCTAAAACCCATCTATAGGAAAAAAACTTCTTCCTATGAAGGCTATTCTATAAAATTGGAAAATGTGACTGTTCTACTAGATGTGCTGCTATCAACATAGGGATACAAGAAATATTTAAAAAGGCATGGAAATATGATCCCCCCAAAAGAACATAATTCTCCAGTAATAAATCCCAAAGAAAATGATATTTACAAAATGCCTGAAAATGAATTCAAACTAATGATCTTAAGGAAACTTAGCAAGATACAAGAGAATACAGACACACAATACAACGAAATCAGAAACATAATTCATGATCTGAATGAAAAATTCTTTTAGATAGATATCATAAAAGAGAACCAAACATAAATCTTAAAGCTGAAGAATTCAATGAGCAAAATAAAGATTACAATTGAGATCTTCAACAATAGAATAGATGAAGCAGGAGAAAGAATTTCTAAACTTGAAAGCAGCCCTTTTGAAATAACCTAATCAGAGAAGAAAAAAAAAGAAGATTAAAACAGAATAAAGAAAGCCTGCAAGACTTTTGGGACACCATTAGGTGGACAAATACTCATACTATTTATATTAGACCCGTGGTAGCAACAAAGGAAAAAAAATATAGCTGATACACAAACTAAAAAGAGATACGAAACAAAGAATAGAACCACAGAAAATCATTAAAACATAGAAATAAACAGGAGAAAATAAAAAGTGGAAAAAGGCATCTAATTGAAAAGACAGAAACATCACAAACTAGCAATCTAATGACAGATATCAAGCAACTAGAAAAGGAGAGTAAACTGAACCCAATCCCAAACCCAGAAAAAAAAAAAAAGAAATAATTAAGATCAGATTGGAATGAAACCAAATGGGAAAAAATTACAAAGGAGCAATAAAACAAAAAGTTTATTCTTTGAAAAGATAAGCAAAATTGATAGAATAATTGCCAGATTAACCAGAAAAAGAAAATAAAGGACCCAAATATCTCAATCAGCAATGAAAAAGGAGATATTGCAAATGATACCACAGAAATACGAAATATCATGTGTAAACCATGTAAGTCTCTACACACATAAACTCAAAAATGTAGAATAAATGGACAAATTCCTGGAAACACACAATCTCCCAACTCTCAATCAGGAAGAAATAAAATTCCTGAACTGACCAATAATGAGCAGTAAGATTGAAGCAGTAAGAAAACATCTACCAACAATAAAAGCCCTGGACCATATGGAGTCACAGCCAGATTTTACCAGACCTACAAACAAGAACTGATATCTATACAGAAATTATTCCATAACATTGAGAAAGAGGAAATGCAAAGATATTCAATGCTTACGAATTGAAAGAATTAATATTGTTAAATGATAACATTACCCAGAGCAATTTACAGATTTAATGCAATCCTCATCAAACTATCAATGACATTCTTCACAGAAATAGAAAAAACAATTCTACAATTCACATCGAAACACAAAAAGACTACAAATAGCCAAAGCAATCCTGAGCAAAAAGAACAAAGCTGTAGACGTTACACTACCTGACTTTAAAAATATGCTACAATGCTATAGTTACCAAATCAGCATGATACTGGCATAAAAAAAAAACAGACACATAGACTAATGGAACACAACAGAGAACACAGATATAAATTCACTAATAGCCAATTCATTTCTGACAAAGATGTTAAGAACATACAATGGGGAAAGGACAGTCTTTTCAAAAAATGATGCTCGGAAACTGGATAACCATATGCAGAAGAATGAAACTAGACCCCTATCTCTTATCATATATGAAAATCAAATAAAAATGAATTAAAGACTTAAATATAAAAACTGAAACTATCAAGCTACTAGAAGAAAACTTTGGGGAACACTCCAGGATATTATTTTGGGCAAAAAAATTTTTTTATGTGTAAGACCTCAAAAGCACAGGAAACCAAAGCAAAAATAGACAAAAAAAATAGACAGAAAGGATTACATCAAACTAAAAAAGCTTCTACTCAGCAAAGGAAACAATCAACAAAGTGAAGAGATAAACCACAGAATGGGGGAAATATTTGCAAACTCTCCATCTGAAAATGATTCCTAAGTAGAATATACAAGGAGGTCAAACAACTCAATAGCAAAACAAATAAAAAAACTGAAAAAACAAAAACAGTTACAACAAAAGCAAATAACCTGATCAAAAAATGGGCAATAGATCTGAATAGATATTTCTCAAAAGAAGATCTACGCATGTCCAACGGGTATATGAAAAAATGCTTATTTTTCCATTCTTGGGTTTCACTGATCATCATCTAAGAGCACATTTGGGAATAACACCAATTGGGTGTCGGGCAGATGTTGGGGGAGAGGGGATGGGTATACACCTATGTGATGAGTGCAATGTGCATGGTCTGGGGAATGGACACTCTTGAAGCTCTGACTCGGGGGGATGGGGGGGCAAGGGCAATATACGTAACCTAAAGTTTTGTACCCCCATAATATTCTGAAATAATTTTAAAAAAAATGCTTAACATCACTAATTATCAGAGCAATGCAAATCAAAACCACTATGAGTTATCACCCCATCCCAATTTAAATAGCTTTACCAAAAAGACAGGGAATAACAGAATAAGGATGTGGAGAAAGGGGACCCTAGTGCACTGTTGGTGAGACTATAAACTAGTACAGCTGCTATAGAAGTATTATAGGGGTTCCTCAAAAAACTAAAAATAGAGCTACCATATGATCCAGTAATTCCACTATAGGGTATATGTCCAAAAGAAAGAAAATCAATATATCAAAGAGATGTCCGCACTCCTATGTTTATTGCAGCACTGCTGACAATAGCCAAAATATGCCATCAACCTAAGTGGCCATCAATGGAAGAATGAATTAAGAGAATGTGGTATATATACACAATGGAATACTCTTCAGCCATTAAAAAAAGGGTTAAAATCCTGTCATTTGCCACACTTGGATGGAACTGGAGGTCATTACATTAAGTGAAAGAAGCCAAACACAGAAAGACAAATGTCACATGTTCTCATTGATATGTGGGAGCTAAAAAAGTGGATCTCTTGAAGACAGAGAGTAGACTGGTGGTTACCAGAGGCCAGAAAGGGGAGGTGGGAGGAGGGATGAAGAGAGCTTGATTACTGGGTACCAATATACAGTTGGATAGAAGAAATAAGACCTAGTGTTTGATAGATCAGTAGAATAAATATAGTTCACAATACCTATTGTATATTTCAAAATAGCTAGAAGAAAACAAATTTTATGTTTTTACCACAAAGAAAAACCTTTTTTTAAAAAAGGAAAAGACACATATTTAAGGTGACTGGTATCCCAATTATACTGATTTGATTTTTACAAATAATATAAATGTATTATCATATGTAACCCTAAAATATGTACATTTATTATGTATTAATTAAAGTTAAATTAAATATATTTTTTTAAAAATCAGGAGGTGTGAGTTCTTTTGCTTTATTCTTGTTTTTCAGGATTGTTTTGACTATTCTGATTTCCTTCCAATTCCAAATGAATTTTGCATTCAGCTCATTAATTTCTGCAAAGACGTCAGCTGGGATCCTGACCGGGATTATGCTGAATCTGTAGAGTAGTTTAGGCAATATTGTCATGTTAACAATGTTAAATCTTCCAATCCAAGAACAAGATTTTTTCAATCTTCTTTAATTTCTTGCAAGAGTACATGGTAGTTTTCAGAGTATAAATTTTGTGTTTCTTTTATTAAATTTATTCCTAAGTATATTATTCTTTTTAATTCTATTATAAATTGTGTTATTTTCTTAACTTTATTTTCACATTTTTCATTGCTAATATATAGAAATGCAATTGATTTGTATATTGTTCTTATGACCTGCAACTTTGCCAAACCCTTTTATTAGTTCTAATAATTGTTTAGTGGATTTCTTAAGAATCTTTATATATAAGATCATGTCATCTGTGAGTAGAAATTATTTTCTTTCTTTCTTCCCAATCTGGTTGCCTTTCATTTATTTCTTTTGCCTAATTATCCCGGCTAGAACCTCCAGTAAAATGTTAAATAGAAGTGGTGAAAGCAAACATTCCTGTCTGATTCCTGATGTTAGGGGAAAATTATCCAGTCTTTCACATTTTTGCATCCATATTCATAAGGGATTTGGTCCGTAATTTTCTTTCTTGTGATATCTTTTGGTGTTGGTATCATGGTAATCTAGCAGGATCTGTCCTTTTAACAACCACCCAAACAGCTGGCATTTGGACACGATTTTTCACATTTATATGGGGAGAGCTGATGTCTACCTGAGTGATTCTTTCAGGATCCTATACATTCTCATTAATTGTAATATGGGGGGGAGTGTGTGCATGTGTGTATCATACTGGTTGTTCAACATTTTGAGTATTACTTCATAAATTATAGTCATGCAACAGATAAACACAAACATACAGATAACTTTCTTTTTTCCTTTTGTATTTATGTCTATCCTTTTGCAATATATGGAAGATGGGAGCAAGGCCTCCTTAGAAGTGACGCTGCACCGTAGTGATGAGATGCATTAGCTGGGAAAGGCGAATGAACAATCGTTCAGAGTACAATGGACTTGGAAGTTCTCGACCAGCTGGAAGACACAGTACCCCATTTCTGTTGCTAACTACTCTTGATAAAGGAGGTAAAAGCGCTCTCTTAGTAAATATGATGCTATCTCACCCTGAGGTGCTAGTTAAAGGAAAGATTGACTCTGAAATCTCCTCTCATGCAGTGATTAATGAATTTAATATATATCCCTTTATCACAGTTCATTCCTTACCCCACAACTTCCAATTTTCTGGTCCAACTGATGAAAGCCAAATTAAATAGGGCCATCACCACAAACACAGCCTTAATTCTTTATTAATTTTAATCATAAGCAACCTTTCTATTGAAACCATAATGCATTATGAATGTGTTCACAGAGAGGGGATAATATGGTAGTGATGACATTTCTTGGACTTTTTTTTATTATGGTTTAGCATCAAATTGTTCAAACAGAAAAGAGTGGAGACTGATTAAATATCAGAGTTGGACTATAATGAAAGAAAAGCCCACAGCAAATATGTGATGATTGTTTTAAATCAAATGTGTGGGAGGGTGGATTTAACGTGATAGCTCAGCAGTTACTCTCCTAATCCCAACTGAGGCTGCCATGTGGTTTTTCATTTGGCTTCTAAAATGGGAGCTGGTTTCCAATGAGTCCCTGCCGGCTGGCCCATGACCCAAGCACCACATGCCTCCTTCTTTGGCATCTGACAATGTTTTTATTAATATTAAAAGCCGAGGGAAAGAAGCCACTGAGGATAACTTCTGTTTTGGAAAATCGTATTAACCCATTATGGTCCTGAGACCTCCCAGGCTTCATTAAGTAAAGGAGGTAGTCTGAAATGGGATGAAAAAAAAAAAAATTTCTCTGTGTACTGAGAAGTGCCAGGATTTCAATTCACAGCATTAGTGAGGTCAAGGGTGGGGTGTTTTATTCTCGGGGATTTCCACCTCAAGTTCACCTGTTACAGCAAGCCAGGGACCTTGGAAGTCATCTCATTATGGACTGTTTAATGAGATATGTCATTTAACATTGGCCCAGATGCAGCCAGGGTATGTCTTTATCTGACCTTGTGCTTGAAGTCCAGGCCGGTCTTCCTTCACGGTACCTGGAAGGGAGGCAATGAAAGGGAACACCCAGCAAGTGCATGTTTTATGACCAGTGCTTAGGAGTTTTTTGCTTGGCCTTGATTGTTACCTTTCACTCACACCATTTCATTCCTCTAGCCCTTTCCTATTTCCTATTCTGTATGTTTTGGATTTGAGGGAGCTTAGGCCAAGAGGGCATGGCAAGATCACTTAAAGTATTAGAGGGAACACTCATAACCAAAAATTATTTCTGAAAATTTGGCAAAAAGAACAGTTGACTGCATAAATGAACCTCCAACAAAATTTGAACATTTCTGATGGAAAGCTGTCACATCGGTGAATTTGTGATAAACTGGGGGAAAGAAGAATAGAAAATGGTGTGCATTCTGTTTTTCCTAGGTTCCTGGAATGATGCTAGATATTCTTCAGGCATTATGCTATCCGAATGTTGGAGTTGTCCTTTGTAGTTTCTAATCAGGCTGAAGGGTAGCTCACCAAAGTGGAAGGGGCCCTATACCAGGAATCAGGTGTCAAGATCTGGCTCTGCTTCTCATGGCGCCCTTTTGCCAAACTATTTTGCTTTTATAGCCTCTGTATTTCCATTTTTAAGATAAGAGTAATGGTATAGTACTGCCTAAGATCTTTTTCAACTTTTAATTTCTTTAATTCTGTGAGCCTTTAATAAGGCACATTTCTTGGTGATTTTATAGCGCCTCTTTTAACTATTTTGTAATGAGGGGCTCTTCTGATAATCTGAGAAAACTTTACATAGTAGAAATCCTTTGATTTGCTCGTCCATTATCCTTTCCTTCAGGGATCTTTTCCCTAAACCCGAATTGTCCTAGTGGGATAGGAGGAGGCGTATGGCTCAGCCTAGGTTAATCATACTATCACATTCCCCTGGAGCTAGTGATTGGTTCAAGCGTTGTATGTGGCTCACATGCAGACTAATCCCAGCCTTTCCAAATAATTTTACGAATTGAAGATAGAGGATTTATCCTTCCCTGTTTGTAGGCTGTAGGCCAAATGTTGCTTCTATCTTTCTAGTGTGTGGAAAAGATAGAAGACATGATTCTAGCAAGATACAATGTAACTACCATGTAAAGAGACATAGAAAGAAGATGGGGGGAGAAAGAGAGAGACAGAAAGAGAGAGAGGGAGAGAGGGAGAGTATGAGTCAATGCTACTAAAACCAAAAATCCAACCAACTTCACTACTTGACACTCCAGTTATGTGATTTTATAAATTGTCTTTACAATCTTTCCTTTTAGAGGGGAAGTTGCTTAAGCTAGTTTAGTTGGTTTTGTGTTGTTGTTTTTATTGTTGTTTTTTCCACTTTCTTTTGAACCCATTCTAGATCTGTAGCTACAGATGTACTCTTCAGAAAATGAACAATGCAAAAACTGCTACCTATACAGTATATTTCAGGGGTGGCAAAGGGGGAAGAGCAAACCTTATTCCCAGTTTAAGAACCTCTGCCTTGGAATGTAATAATTACAAAACCTTACACTTGCACAGTTCCTTCTAAGTTACAGTCAGTTTTCTATAAAATCTTACTCAATTCCTAAGAGAACCCTGCAATATTTTTATTATCCTTCCCATTTTTCTGATAAAGGATTGGGGGTTCATAAAAGTTGAGAGACTTTCCCACAGTTATATAAGTGGGAAGTGGAAACAGAGCCAAGTTCATGCTGCCTTTTTTCAGTTTTTGCTTTTCAGAGAAAACCAAGAAAGGAACACGAGCAGGAAAATCCCCTTTCTAAACTCTTCCATTTGCAGAATAGCAGGAGTCAAATTCAAGGTCATAAAGGAAATTTACAATAATTTCTCATATTATCCCAGCCATCTTCCCATTTCTAATTGATTTTTCTCATGTTGCTTCTCCAGCTTGTGAGCACTGCTCAAACCAAATGTTTAAAAATCTTTCCCCTTGAAGATTTAATGACTCCAAATCTGTATTTGATTACTTGGTTCCACTGGGGTTTGTGCTTGTGCAACGGCCAAGATAGAAGAGCAAAAAGGAAACTTGCTGGTCATGCATAATGTATCGCTGCCACTGGATTTGGGCCGAGACCGAGACGGTGACGTCTTCACCGGGCTTGGCATTTACTTTGAGCTGTTTGCTTTGTTTGAATGTATTCTCTTCAGACTGTGAGAGGTTTAACTCATGAGTCAACCACATACAACTACTCACACTATAAATTCCAAGAAAAGTCAAGGAGATTTAGTTTCTGGGTTTGATCTTTAAATGACCAATAGATTTCATCTTCCTGTAAAGACAGTTAAAATCCTTCCCTTCCTCTTTCCCTATTTCCTGCAACGTACATCAGCTCTTCAAATGAGAACTGGGAGAACCAATGCCATGATTTTGATAAATGCTTTGGTAGCACAGTTAGGGGAAAAAAAACAAAACAAAACAAAACTAACTGGGTTAAGATTGGATAGGTCTGGATCTACTATGGCCTACTTGTATGATTCTAGATCAGCTATTTTGCTCCCCCATTCTCAGTTTCCTCAGTGGTAAGATGAGATGTTGGTACTGGTGATTCAAAAAGACCATCACTTCTCTAAAATTCTATAAAATCATAAAAACAGAACCATTCCATTTTATCGCTAATGTAATTCATGTTTTACAGTACAATTTTTGGTCTTTGGTTATTATTTAATTTATTGACTATTATTATAATTATTATGTTTTCTAAACAGAGCCTATAAATAAATAAATATATTTTTTAGATTGGGTGAAAATATAATAGTTTGGGATAATAAAAATTCAAATTTTGGTTTAAGCTGATTGCTTTAAGCCTTTGGTTCAGGTATATATTAGACTATATGTGTGAATATATGTGCCTTTTAACTTTATGGAGAAATCAAGAACTCTTTCTGAATAAGATTTGGAGGGGTCATTGTAGGATTCAGTTCATAGTTTTATTTGAGAACACTGATTCTATGTCTTTATTGGGATATTGATGGATGGTACGTACATTTAGGATAATTTCAAGTTTATCTTGAAAGTCTCCCACTTCTTATTCTCTAGGAACAGGTAAATTACATAGCAAATGTAATGACCATTAGAAACCAAATTGAAGGAGCATCATTAATTTAGAAATCAGAAACTATAAGTTTTTAAATATATACTTCGCTTAAACTATGGCTTCACATATAAATGGCTCATGATATCATTCTATACAGAAAAATTAATTTTAACAAGTAATGTAAAAAATGTGCTTAGGCATGGAAACAAGCTTCAGTTTGTTGAATTCCAGTCTTATCATTCTACTGTTGAAGCAAAAACACCTTTAATGATTCTCTACTACCTATTAATTAAAGTGGAAATATCTCAATTTATTTGAGATCCTTCATAACCTGACCACACCCAATACCTAAGCCATATTTTACATAAATTCCTGTGCTTTCCAACAAATATTAGTACACCATTTATTCAGCACATCATACACTTTCCTACTGATAAGTTTTTTGTTTATTTGGTGTTTATAAGAAATCTACCAATTCTGAAAGTGTTAACCAAATCCTACTTTCTTCGTGAATCTACCTCATATTCTTCTAACTAGAATTCAGTTAGAAGAGTTTTCCGCCTCTTGTCTGTGTCTCATATTTTGTTGGTGCCTCTCTTGTGGCATTTAACACACTGGTGTATAAAATAGCTAATCCCAGAGGGCTGACAAATTTAACTGTCATCTGCTTAAACAAAAAATCAGAACTTACAAAATGGAATGACTAGGAAATTATTATTTTTTTATAGCAAGAAGATCCTTAGGGTGGCAAAATAATTTGCTGTAAAATTTCTTGAAATTACAAATACTTTTCATGCACTGAATATTGTTTGATTTGTCACAGATTTAACTCAGCTCTGTAGGGCATACACCCATTACATAAACTGAGGCAGTAAAAAAATAGGTGAAATTTATTTTAGTTCACAAAATCCTAAAACTTGGAACCAAAGTGATAGTATAACCACTGGATCACTCATTTTAAATGTGCACAGGAGTTCTTAGACCCTGTTATTTCAGGGAGGTCAGATCCTCTAATGAGAAGGGAATCTTGAGTTCTACCCATTGCTTGACTTCTTCCAGAATCTTTGAGTACAATCACATGAAAAATGTAGTCATTTTATGAAACAATCAGCCTTACCCAGGGAATATGAACAACAAGAACTTGGCTGGGCCAGAGGATTGGAGTTGCTTTTTGCTGAAGAAGGATAAGGAGGCGAGAAAGACCTTCATCTACCAGAAGAACATCATGGGATATTGGAACACTGAACTGATCTGTTTTTCACTAGGATTCCTTCTTCCTTCTTTTCCTTTTCCTTTCTGAGTTTCAGAAAACCATAATTCTTAGACTCACTTGCCCTCTGCCTACTTTTGGGCAATGCACATGACAAGTGGAAGCTTAGAGGTGGGGTGGAAGGCAAAGTCCAATCTCTCTCTCTCTCTCTCTCTTCCATACTGTGTCTCTCTGGCTGCAGCTGTGTCTCCCACACACCTCTGCTAGAGAACGACATTCCCTATGATCTTAGCTGCTGCCAGACAGGCATACCACAGTCCCGGTTTTATCCGATGATGCTGGATTCTGGGCTCTAGTAACACCAACTCCTGGAATTGATCCTCTATTCCTAGGGGTGGCAGTGATTTCCTGCTTATTCCATTGTCTTCTTGGATTCTCAATTCTGTCATCACCTACATAACCAATTTCCTCTGCTAAATTTCTTCTCTTTGAAGTATATAGAGACATTTCTGCTTTTTTGATTGAATCCTGATTGACAAAAATCCTCAGTTCTGAAACTTGTCTCTGCAAAGAGAAGAAAAAAAACTACCTCAAGAAATAAAGTCTATTCTTCTCTGTGTGCATTTACATATATTAGATTATGAACCTTCCAAGAACTCTATAAGACGGGCTTCCTAATTCCCATCTTGCAGATGATAAGGCAAGATGTAATCAGAGGGTTACATAACTTGCCTGAGGACTGAAAGCTTAATGTGTCAGAGACAGGGTGCACATTTGGCTTTTCTATTTCCAAACCTATTGCACAGATGGGCACAGGGCTCTTCTTTTGGGATGAGAAACTCAAAGTGGACCCATAACTTTGTCTGTCTCCAAGTGAGATTTATTTGTAACTCTGAATAAGAAGATGTTTGCACAATCTTTCTATCTTTCCTTCCAGAATTAACTTGTGAGGTTTTATACATTATTGTCACAGAAAATTTTATTATGAAAAATTGTTGAAGAAAATTTGGTAGAAAAAGTTGTTTGACTTTCTTATCAGAGTCAAAGTTATCCTTTCTCTTCCTGAAAACCCTTTGGCAGTCTTGCACTTAAGATCAAGTAGGCAAGGGTCACATAAAATGTGATCATGAGTGATCCTAGGCTTCAGCTTTGACAGGGTTCAGTACAATGCCATAAAATACAGCACCTTGGAAATTGAGAAAACAGCAGAGGCAGGAAGGCCATTCTCACCTTCTCCTCACCCTTCTTCCCTGAAGCAGTACACAGGGAGGTCACTCTCTGGCCTTCCTCCTCTTCTTCCCCCTTTAGACCCTCCTGTGGCAGGTATCTTGTCCTATACCTAGAGGGAAAGAATGTCACACAGAGATGCCAAGAAGAAGCTGAACAAATAAGACATTCTAAGTTCTCCCCCATTTATTGCCATTAGATCCATATCCTTTTGTCCTCCAATCACACTTCTGTTCAAATGTCTATAAAAATACGTGGATTTTCTTGTTTCTCTGGGTCTTAATTTCTGAAGGCTCCTGTTCTGTAAAACTGATATGAAATCAATGTGTATGCTTTTATCTTGTTATTCTTTTATTATAGGGATCTGAGCCATGAACCTTGTGACAGAAGAGGAAAGATAAAGTAGTCCCCCCTCATCCATAGTTTTGCTTTTCTAGGTTTTAGATAACCATGGCATGGTACTGTAAGATATTTTAAGAAAGAAAGAGAGAAAGAGAGAGAGAAAGAGAGAGAGATAAACCATACCCACAGAACATTTATTATAGTATGCTATGATTGCTGTATTTTATTACGAGTTATTGTTGTTAATTTTTTACTATGCCTAATTTATAAATTGAACTTTATCATATGTATGTATGGATAGGAACAAATAGAGTCCAGTGTAGGGTTCAGCACTATACCTGCTTTCAGGCACCCACTGGGGGGCTTGGAATGTATGTATGCCTTGTGCATAACGGGATTACTGCATTGCTTTTTCTTCCCTACAGATTTGACTATTCTGCTTTTGAAATGCAAGTACACTAGAGATAATTTTTTAAAAAAGCACCCAGCCTTGAAATCAAATTATTTTCTCCAATAGGAGATATGTAATCTGTTATTTGCCCGAAGAATTAAAATTTCATTCATCCTACAAATGTTTTATGAAAAGTTCTGTATATGAGTTGTTTAGTCAGGTGCTTCAAAGATTCACTTGAAAAAGCGAACATAATAATGTCACAGAAATGCATGTATACGCAGGGCCCTACTCCTGTTCTTGGAAACCAAAATCTTTGCATGCCCTACGCACCTGGTTCCCACCTCCTCACTCCGTTTTTAGGACCAGAACAGCTGATATTACTCAGATACTCTCTTGTATTTTAATTACTTCCTCCTGCGTCTATCATTCTCTTTTCCATATCTCAGTCCTTCTGGCATTGGTCCTATAGGCTCTGACTGTCTCCTTGGCAAAAAAATCCCCTTTTCCTCTAAACTTCTCCCAGTTCTGAAGACCTCATCTCTCTCTCGCAACATACGTGTGTGTATGTGTGTGTGTGTGTGTGTGTGTGTGTGTGTGTGCGCGCGCGCGCACACAAACACAGAGGCACACACACAGTCCCAGTCCAGTGATTTCTTACTCCACACTCAGGACCTCAGTAACTTCGAAGGCCATGAAGCTCTACGGATCTGGATAATAAATAATAAACTGGAAAATCAAGGTGAATGTTTGAAAGAAACAGGAGATAAACTAATTTAGGCTGTGGCTAGGACTGAGAGGGAAGCCCAAAGTAGCATGAAGATTCCAGACGTCTGTGAGCGTAACCTACCTGGCAGAAACCATGATCGTGACCTCTGTGACCCTGTGACAGGTGGGAAGCTCAGTACAAGAGAAACCTGTATAAAATATGTAACTTTATGAAAATAGAATACTCTCTGGATTTAGTGATTTTTCCACGCTAGAGGTAGGCATAACTAAGAGGTCCACGTGACAAGGCTGCCATAGAAAAATGTACATGCTGGAGTAGCAATTGGACCTCAGAAACCTTAACATCCCTTCCGATACTGACATCCTACTCTGAGGCCCATTTTATGTGCTTATGTGCTAGATCGGAGCTATATTTTCCTCACCAACTCCTTACTTCCCACATTTGCACTTTGTCTTTGTGATTCTATATTCCTGTTCTCACGAGCTGCCTATTTGATGTGTCTTAAGTCTCCATATGGGGCCAAGTATGTGACAAGAAGGAGGAAAATGAGAAACAGGAGATGACAATTTCTGGTAAGCTCAGGTTCATTCCTTTTCACAATCTGGTTAAGGAGTTTTAAAGGCAAAAGGCCTTTGTGCCAACAGTCCTTGTGAAAATGTTGTGTGACGAACCCAAAAAGGCTTGGTTCCTGGAGAGAATTAGCAGAGCTTCGCCCGAGTCACTGCCTGTAGAGCCCCCTCGCCCAGGGCTGGTGGCTCATACGGTGGCCTGCTGGAGTGGAACCGGCTCATTTGCGTGTCATGAGGCTGCAGCTCTGTGTGCCCGAGGCACATTAAGCTTGTACCTTACACGTGTCAGGGGCGCGTGGGCACTGCCCCCTTCCCTCCCCTGCGTTCCAGCTTCCATTCACTTGCTCCAGTTTCTACACCGTATCTACCGGCGACAATCGGGAATGGTTCTATCTTTTGCCCTCTGTGCTGCCTTTTTGGCGTTCTCTCTTTTGGCCGCTACCAACAGAGCAAGTCCTCACGCGTGAGCCTGGCTCACAGGTCAGGCCCAGCCCTCGAGACCTACCGTGACTTCACACTCTCCCGCCCGTGTACTGCACTCCACTGGGGACCTATGACATCCCCTAATTTTTCAGCTTTTGTTTTTTGCTTCTCTCCTCTGTACACAGAAAGTCCCCCATACGACAAGCTTTATCTGTCTCATTTCCATTGTTCAAGACTCAGCTCATCTACAGCCCAGAGGTCCCGTTGTTTATCAAAACCGCGAGGAATATGCTTGAGAGGGAAGCGCCAGCATTGTTGAGAGGGTGTCCTGTGCTGGCCAAAGCCGACGGTAGGCAATCATTTCAGAACAGTAGCACCCGTTAGAAAAAACGGTGGTAATATTCCAAAATAATAGAGGGTATGTGGTGATTCTCCGCCATCAAAAGCAAAGTGGGTGGAATTATCACAAGGCATAGCGAGGTTACCATTGGGGGCCTGAATAGAGATCTCGTAGAGGCAAGTCAGATGGATAGCCCAAATTATTATTGAATTTATAAAACCAAATGGCATACATGTGGATAATCAGGAGTTTGAGGGCAACCATCCCAATAAGATTGCATAATCCCTTGCATAGCCTCCAGATCGGAGACAATATTCGGACCAGGAATTCAGTGACTGAAGGCTAGACCAGGTCCCAAGGAAAAGCACCTGGAGCATCGTGTCAGGGGTGTATGGCAATGACTCCGTTAGTCCTTCCTGTAGCACCACCAGCAGAACAAGGGACCTAAAGCCATTTACTTAGGACTCCACACACCAGGGAATATTCAAACATTTTGAGGTCAGGTGGGCATTAGGGTCCATGATCACACCGGTATCTGGGGACTTGAAGCCTTGTCATGCCCTGCTCTTGTGGACTAGGGCATATGAGGGCCAGCTAGTAAGTATAGTCCTGGCCCAGGCGTGAATTGAAGTGGATCCACAGACCCATCATTAGTCATTTCCCTTTTCCCTTCATTTTTTTCCTGAATGTATAATAGCAGTGAATATTATTGGTGTTTTTCCAGAATTCTCCTACTGGTTTCTTTGCTATGGGATTGGAATTGTAATGGTGGGGCAGGCCCATGGTGAGCCCCTGAAACTGCCTCCACCCCAGACCAAGAGAGTAAATAAAAAACAGCAACTCAAGAAGGGGCTCTCAGCAGCTCCAGCAGCCTGGGTACTTGGGCCACATGACCTGCCAGAGCCTATGGTATTAGAGGAATCTGTGGTGAGAGAAGACGCCACGTGGGATTTATGGCGAGCCCATACGCGTGGGCAAGTAGTGTGAAGATCTGCAAAGTACATACGAACACACACTGGAGAACATTTGTCACAGAGGAGACATTAAACAATAAGTGACAGAATGACTCAGGCAGTTGACCCCAGCCGGCCTCCATTCTCAGCTGTCCATCCCAGTAGTGGCACAACCGGAGCAGGAATGGAGCAGCCACAGTGGCAGAGCGGGAGGGGGTGCAGGGGCCAGAGCGTGAGCTCCCTGTTACCAAGGGTGATCCAGCTACTGCTGCTGGTGATGCCCAAGTGAACAGCAACAGAGAGCATGATTAGCCCTTAATATGGCATCCTGTCTCAAGGGGGCAACTAGCCACTCGGTAGCAAGTTGACTGCATCTTATGCCTTTCACCAGAGAAGTAATTAATGTAAATTATCTCAACTGGAATTGATTCTATATTCTAGATGTGGGTTTGCTCATCCTGCCACAGCGTCCCAGTGAGTGCCACAATCGAAGGGCTTCTCGAGTGTTGAACCCACCACCGTCAGATCTTGACTGACACCACATTGGACCAAGGCACCCACTTTGAAGCAAAGGAGATGTGTCTGTGGGCACCTGAGCAAGGGCCCCACCGCTCTGGCATGAGAACGCACCACCCAGCAGCCAGCCGTTAGCATAGAAAGCATGCCTTTCATTCATGTTTATCTCTAGAGCTTTGCAGAGGGAAAATGCACACTCCAGACCATATTCCTGCTGATTAATTTTGAGAAATATTGTTCATACAACGAAGTTTTACTTAGTATGAAGGAAAGAGGCTGCAATCTGGGATGACATTGGATTCCTCGAAGCTACTGTGAATACCGCGTGGAATCTTCCTCCTTCAAGATATTCTCTTCTTTGGATGTTCTCTCTCCAATGAGCTCTCTTGGGAACTGCCTGTGTGATTTTTTTCATAGTTTATCCTCATCTGCTCCTGGCATGGTAGCTTTCTTAATGGCATATTTCTGCAGAATTTCTGCTTATCCGTGCAAGCTATGCAGTGAAGTCTATTCTTTAAGCACACTATGGCCTATAGGTCATGTCTAGTCCTGTTTTTGTAAATAAAGCTTTATTGGAACACCACCAGACTTATTAATTTACTTATGATCTATGGCTGCTTTCACGCTACAATGGCAGAGTTGAGCAGCCTGGCAGAGAATGTATGGCCCCACAAAGCCTAAAACATTTATTATCTGGCCCTTTACAGAAAATTTACCAAATTCTACTTTACACCGACAGTTGAAGATATCAGAACTGCTTTTGGATTCTGTGTTTTTCACCAACATTTCCAGAGACAGATTGTTGTTTGAAATGGAAGGTACAGACCACTTTGCCCACACTGAACGAACCCAATTCCAGTGCAGTTCTGTTGTCTCCCTGTTTTAAAAGTCGGTGTATTATTCAGAGGGAATATGATCTGGAAACATGGCTCTTAACTGTCTCAAGACCTGCTCTGTCATAGGCAGTGGAGGGAGAGAAGGAACTGACAGCAGGTCACTGAATACAGGGGGCTTCTAGAACAGTGGTTTTCTTGGGACCACAGTCTCTAGTGCTCAACTGTTTCTGTCTTCCTGTCACTTTTCCTTCAGTAAGTGTGCATCCTCTGAAATCATGGCGGCCACACCCCTCTTTGGGCTGTTTGGAGGGATTCTTCAGCAATTGTTTGCCAATGAGCTCTGAAGACTGAAGCTCATTACGTTAGTGTTAAGCATTATTGATTAAACAGGCCTTCTGCTCTCTCTTCACAGTCTTTCCACTAATTATGCCCATGTTTCATTTTTCTAAGTGAACATCAATGTCACAGAGAAGATTTCCCACAGAAAAGCCGAGAGCCCGGTACTATCTCCCTTAAAACAAATAGATTTTTCATTGAAATCAACATATCTTTCTGAATCGAATAGGTTTTCATGGGGCCAATAAATTTCTTCAAAACAATGCATTTTTATTACAACATATTTTTGTTCAAACCAATACTTTTTGACAACCAGATATTAATGACCTGGCCAGAACTATAAATTTACCCCAAACTACGTGTTTTCTCAGCAGAAAATAATTTTTCTTATACAAACACATTTTTATTTGAATCAATCTTTTTCTGAAATCAGATATATTTCTGCAGGGGACACTGGGAACCTCTTCACTAAGAAATGCCACTTTGTTTAAAGGAACATGGCCCGGGTTTCAAGCTTCCCTAGTGACCTACCTTGAACACATTTATTCAAAAATGAGGTAAAGGCTATTAAGGAAAATCTGCTTTTTTTATTGGGTCAGCCAGAAATGTACAAAGGTATCAATAGGCAGTTCTTATAGAGCCTCAAAGAAATGGATCGCAGGTCCTGTCTATATCCAGGGCAGACACCAGCCAGCAATACTGTCTCCTTGAGTATAGCACAGACAGGGATCATGTCCATCCTTACGGATGCTCTGCAAATGTGCTAACAGGAATTCTCCAAAGCTGCAATTTTTTTTTTAAATTTCAGCTTATTATGGGGGCACAAAAGTTCAGGTTATATATATTTCCCATGCCCCCCCATCCCCCCAAGTCAGAGCTTCAAGCGTGTCCATTCCCCAGACAGTGCACAGAGCACTCATCATGTATGTATACACCCATCCCCTCCCTCCACCCCCCACCTCTGCCCAACACCCGATTAATGTTATTCCCAAATGTGCACTTAGGTGATGATCAGGGAAACCAATTTGGTGGTGAGTACACGTGGTGCTTATTTTTCCATTCTTAGGATACTTCATTTAATAGAATGGGTTCCAACTCTCTCCAGGAGAACAAAAGGGATTCTATATCACTGTTATTTCTTATAACTGAGTAATACTCCATGGTATACATATACCACATTTTACTAATCCACTCATGAATTGATGGGCATTTGGGTTGTTTCCACATCTTTGCAATTGCGAATTGTGCTGCTATAAACATTTGGGTGCAGGTATCTTTGTCATAGAATGTTTTTGTTCTTTTGGGTAGATGCCCAGTAATGGGATTGCTGGATCGAATGGTAGGTCTACTTGAATCTGTTTAAGGTAACTCCAACAAAGCTGCAATTTTAAGTCCTTCTATTTATACCAGGCAGAGAAGCCTGTATTACTTTTTTTTTTTTTAAAGTAAAGGAAGTTTTCTTGCCATTTTAGACTTTTTCTGTATTTAACTGAAGACTGGGAGAGACACACTCTAAGGGACAAACATTATTACTACCCATAGTTTTTACACATCAGCCTTCTCTGGAAGCAGGTCCCCATCTTCTTAGATGCTGAGTTTTTAGCACTTCTCACATGGAGGTCAAATATAATACATTTAACAATTGACTTAAGGGTTGTAAGGAGTTTATAGAACCAGAAAGGTAAGCAGCTTGAAAACAGTCCTTCGAAAACTTTATCAGATATTAGATTATTATAAGAGGCATGTTTCCAAGGTTTCCTATTTGTTATTTTTATTCTTTTTCTTTTGCAAGTACATGCACAGTTGATCAGCTTAAGGGCTCAGCAAAAATTCATCAATTTTAGAACGTCTGGGGACTGCCATCTTTGTCTCGACTACAGTAAATTTATGTGACCTGTGTTTCTTGCTACCAGTAGGAGCACATTCATTTTTCTGTTTCCCACGCATTTTCATAAAATAATAAAAGAAAAGCACAAAGCAAATGTTCAAATCATTATACTATGCTTTTCCAGACAAAGGTAGCTATGCAACTATAGCTGAATTTTTGGCTGGCAGGTTGTATAGTCATTCAAAATAGTCAATTCTCTTGACGTAAAAACGTCCAGTTTCAGTATATATGAGACGATTTTTCAATGTATGAAATAAGAATGCCTATATTGTAAAAAATTAAATACCTCATTGAACAGGAAAAAGCATTGAAAATGGAACACTTAATAAAAATAATTACTATTGTTAAGCATTGACTATGTGCAAAGCACTGTGATAAGGACTTCACATCTGTTTTCTCATCTTCGTCTTATAAGAAACCTATGAAATAGGTTTTCTTGTTCTCATATTCAGGGACAGAAACAAAACCGAAACAATCCTGAGAAGCTATTTGCCCAAACTCACATAGCAAGTGATTAAATAGTAAGAAGGGCTTTGGACACAAATCTATTTGACTCGAAACCAATGTACTCCATACCAGGCCTTCCCAGGCCTCTGTCTGAGCCTCGGTTTTCTCATTTGCAATATGTTTACAGATGCCCCACCGACCTCCTTGGTTTGCAGTGAGACTTAGATGATGATATGAATGGGAAAACATTCTGAAAATCAGAAATTGTATAAAGTAACACTTGGCAAATGCAGGTTCATTTCTCAAACATGGATCATGTGGATATGTTTTGGAGACATCAATGAAGTCTGTTCACGCTTTTTAATTTATTGCTTCACTTCTTTGTGGAAATGTTTATGTTGGACTGAACGTGCCTCACTGGCACTAAAATACCTTGAACACCAATGAAGGAACTGAGTTAAGATGCAGAAGGTGGAGCTGAGGTTACATGACGTAGAAAGGTTACAAGGCAAGTGAATAAGCAATAATAGTAGCCACATCACACATTCGTGGAACTTTTTTCTTTTAAGATACAAAATGTTTTTTCTTAGAAGGTCACCTTCTTTCTTCACAGTGGCTCTGAAGTAAATGGGGCAAGAAAGTAATATTCCACTTAACAATGAGGAACTAGCCCAAGGACACGCAGCTTAAATAACTCACAAGGCCAGGGCCATTTCCACTTCACCATATAGAGAAGTATTTAGTTGTCAAATAAAAAGTACAACAGAATAACTAAAGGACAAGGATAAGAGGTAAGTACATATGACATTCAGTACATGAAACATTTTCAAGTCTTTTGACTCATTTTTTTTCCTTTGAATCATCTTGACTTTCAGTCACCCACCCAAAGTTATCCAGACCACTGGTGATGGACCCTGGACTGATATGCACATTTTCTGCTTTCAGAAAATCTGGTGGTGTTTCCAGGAGCCTACCCTGTGGACGTGGGGCCTGGTGTGAAGGGCAGAGAGTGGGGTTTTGGGGAATGCGGTAGGGCACCTGCAGGCCTCTCTAATACATGAACCATTCCAAGGCAGGGTGGGGAGATCAAGGTCCAGATGGTGGCCTTGGCACCCGAGGAAGCCCGGGGAGCTACAGCCCCTCGGCGGGAGTGACCACAGTCTTCTCAGAGCCGTGCTCAGCTGAGTCCAGCAGCCGACTTGCCATTAGACGCTGCTTTCTGGGCAGGCTGAACATGGGAGGAAATAATCCGGGAGGTGGGAGCAAAAAATTCCAAATAACCATCTGGTCCTCCTGAAAATAAAGCCCATCTTTTTTCAGGTTCAGTTTAATTACAGAAGTAACATTAAATGTATGTGTAGCACCTATGGTAGGATAAATGCTAGATGCTAAGGAGGAACAACAATGATACATAAGACACAACTTCTCTGGACCTCAGTCTTCTTATCTATAAGTGGAAAGAAATAGATAGTTTTCAGAGGTGCTAGGTATTATGTGCCATGATATAGTCATTTCTGGATCATATTTACTGTGAAGAAGAAAGTCACACAGGTAAAATGTCAGCAGTGAAGAGGCCCTAGAACTCGATTGGTTCCAACTCTGAGGAATAGGAAAGCTGACTGAGGCTAGGACTAAGGTCTGGGTCTTCCAAAGCCAAGTTCCAGGCTCCCTCTTCCACAACGTAGCAGCTCCCAAGAACTCCACTCCACGTGGAACGCCTGTATTGGAAGAGCCTTGACTGGTTTTCCAGTCCAGCTGCTCAGCCAATGCTTAAACCTCTTCTAGGACAGCCTCACCATGTGGACATCACAGCGATGCCAACATGGCCCTCAGCACAGAAAACTCACTCAATCCAAAGAGGAGCCGTTCTATTTTTGTAAGTCTACACATTTCAGGCATGCTCATGACTTTGAGCTCCCACCTCCTACTTGCCCTTTGGAGCCATAGAGAACATATTCATGGTCTCCTTTAGATGTTCGGTTCATGTTTTTCTGACTTATTCATAATTCTTGTCACTGGTCTACACAGCAGGTTGTTCCACATGGTTTCTGGGATTAATAAGAAGCCACAGTTTGGAAAAAGCTATGAGACTCTTCCCGAGAAACATCTCTTTCTGTGCCAATGAAAAAGAGAACGTGATGTTTCCCAAAAGACACAAGATGGCAGCCAGTGCAGCTCAGGATACATCCCTCAAGGATGAGACTGGTTTTTCCTCCTGTTTCTTCCTCCTCTCTCTTTTTCCTGTGGACACAACCACATGCCCCCACCCACCCTTTCTGGCACCCTGACTCCTACCAATCTAAGGTAATTGAATAAGATTTTTGTAAGGTTTAGAAATGAGACAGGCATTCCTTGAGTGCAATAGCACGCCACATTTTTTTTTTTTTTTTTAATCATAGGAAGACTTGTTTACAAGGTGCTGCTTCCTCAGAAGGCTGCTTTGGGAAGGGGCCCTTTCCTGAATCCCTCTCGCCACCTCATATCCTGCCTGGGCACTGAGGGTCCCTTGCTTCTCATTTCCTGCCTGTTCCATTAAAGGAAACCCAGGCTAGA